>NC_087200.1:173927757-173937757 GCF_015104395.2 Macrobrachium nipponense | reverse complement strand
TTTTTGGGGAACAATAATGCTCATCATTTGTTTGTCATAGTTGCCGTTTACCAATGTCCAATTCATATTCATCAGTACGACGCAACGGTCCAGCTGTTTCATTTCTTTTAATATATCTTGGATTGTGTGTAGATCTAATGTCTTACCTGTAGTAACGGATTTTTCCAGCTCCGTTCTCTTCTCTTGAAATTTATAACTTAGATTTCTAGTTCATCCAGTTCCCTATTCTTGTTCACCTGCCTTCACGTTAAAATTAGAATTCATTATCCTTAGCCAGTATTTTGTCTGCTTTTGACACTTCGTTGTTGTTCGGCCTTATACCTCCTAATTTGCAGTTATTTATTCAGATTCATAATCTTTTAACCATTCAATTCGGCTTTTCTTACTTCTTCCTTTAAAGACTTGCACAGTTCTTCAATTTCTTGTATTTTGTATTTATTTTCCTGTGGGGGATATATGAGCCCTGCCCTTATCTTTGTCTTCCAGTTATCTGTTTTGAGCTAAATGGCTTCATAAGTTCATTTTCATTCATTTATCTCCACGGCCACTCTTTTTAGTTCTTCCAGTGTTCCCATCTATGCGCCTCCTTTAATCCCCTTATGTTTACATAATACGTTTTGTACATTTCCTTGTCCTTGTTATCCCAATCTCGACATATCTTCCTCTCACTTTTATGAGTCCCTCCCCATCACTTCTTGTTCTCATTTATAAAAGCTCCTTCCCATCGTCATACCCATGCCGTATGCCGATTTTCAAACTCATCCAAATTCGCCCTCATTCGTATCTGTCTCTCAACTGTTATAGGTGCCTCCCTAATCATTGGCTTCAACTGTTTCATGTTCGCCTATAGCAACACAAAATTATTATAATAATCCCTCCGTGTTCCATTTTCATCTTACAGTTCTTTATTCCCCTTCATCATATCCTCTTACAAATCCTCCTACTCCATATGCATTCCTCTTTCAGCTTGATTCGAAGCGATTGTAATCTGTGTCGGGAGATTTTGTTCGCATAGTTGGTAGGTTCTCCCTCCCTGGCTTGTTGCATTGTGGGCGTGTCACTGATCACATACACACAGTTTGCATCATCCCTTTGTTTAGTACATCCAGTTTGCACATCTGCTTACTTCTGTGCCCCCATCCTTACTCTGGGATCCTGAGTTGATATCAGAGGTCGTTCTTATACTCCTGTGTAAAAGTCGGTACTTACTTCATTCCCTTTTTGAATCCGATTCGACACTATGTGAATGAGCAATGAAGCATCATTATCTTGCTCTTGGTCACCGAATTTTGTATATCATTCATTGCGGCCCAGAATCTTCTGTCTAAAATTAATTTAACAGATAACAATGTTTAGTATGTCACCCAAACAGTGACTGTTACCCAGTTACTTTATAAAGTCCTGCGCAATGTCAGGCTATACTGAACAAGCAAATTCCGAAACTCTTATTCCATTTAAATATCGAAAGACGTGTCAAGTTACTAAACTATCAACTGAACATAATTTGCAGCTATATAGAAACCTTGAAGGGTTCGTTGTTATACGAAAGATTTTACAGCGCCCGGAGGACTCCCTGAATAAAAGAAACAGGACGGGTTTTTGGTCGATACGAAGGCGTAGGGCTCTTAAAGGTTTTGAAATTATGTGGCAGGTATGACTTGGTAACTCTTTTGTGGAGTTAAATTCCTTTATTTCTTCGTGCTCTTTTCCATTTCTTTTGCTGCTCCCCTTTTTTGCTCTATACGTGCACCTTTTCGTGTCAGTTTTTATTCCTCCCTATATATTTATTACAAACCTTTGTTGCTTTGTGTGTGTGTGTGTGTGTGTGTATAATGACATCTATATCATTTTTTTTACTTTTTTGTTCCTTATTTCTCATATTTATTTTGGATAGTGCCTCGTTCTTTTGTTTGAAATGTTCGTTTTATCTGGTATGTGCTTTTTATTTTTCAGCAGTATTTCATATTTTTTGCTTTCTTATTTTTTAATCGCTGTGCTTCATCCTTTCTCTCCTTTATCATTAATTTTGTATTGTGAAAGGAATAAAATGTTATTTTGGCCAACCTATAAAGATCTAGAATGAAAGAACGACTGAATAATTTATTTTCGACCCCGTAACCTAAAGTCATTCTTTTATCGTCTTATCATGCAACTCTTTGTAAGTATTGTCATGATCTGATCAACCAAAATTGAGTAAGAGTAATCCTTGCTTTGTTTATTTGCGAAATATATTCTTTCCACTCTTTAACGATTTTCATCTTACTTCTTTACGTTTTTTTCTACGTTCTATGTCTTATTCCTCATTGTTACAAACATCGGTTACAAGCATAATGATTAAACCTGTTTTAGCATATCTCTTCCCTTTTCCTCATGTTTAATTGTTGATCATCTCTCTCTCTCTCTCTCTCTCTCTCTCTCTCTCTCTCTCTCTCTCTCTCTCTCTCTCTCTCCAATGTGGCGCTTCAACAGTTCGGATGCTGGCGCTCTGCCGAACGAGGAGGACTACACTCCAATTTCGAGTCCTTCAACAGCTCATAGACGACTGTCAAACAGGATCTCTGAATTGCCGTCTTCGTTAGGAGGAAGGACAACTATACTAGATTCACATGAACCGTGCATCTGATGTCTAGGCCAGTCCCTTACGACGCTCCTGATTGGCTATTGATAAGCCAGTCACAGGGCTGGAAACTCAGTCTCTCTCGAGAGTTCACATAGGCAGGATGCATGTTCCTTTTCTCCTGAGGGATACGTATGTCAAAAGTATCCCTCAGGAGAGGTGGAACATACATCCTGCCTATGTGAACTCTCGAGAGAGACTGAGAGTTTCCAGCCCTGTGATTGGCTTATCAACAGCTAATCAGGAGCGTTGTAAGGGACTGGCCTAGACATCAGATGCACGGTTCATGTGAATCTACTATAGTGTAAATGAGAAGATCACAGGAAGCGCGGGCATGAATGACCTATAGTTGGATGATATTGGCGACGACGAAGCTGATTATTGTCACGGGACCTCTGTCTATCGAAAATGATCCGCATCTTCATCAAAAGGCCGGTAGAGAAGAAAGTCTCTTTAGTAGGAAAGCAGCTGAATAATTCCAGCTCTTCCAAAGAGACTGACATTCAATCAGCCCGTTGACATTTAGACGCTGCGCTATCCAGACCCGCTGTCAGGCAGTGAGTGGAAAAGTAGGTTTTACCACCGATGAGCTGTTCCAGTTAAAAAAATATTTTTGAAACTGCATTATTTTAATGGATTCCATTTATTGCACTTTGCTGGAGCCAGTAAGGCTTTCGACTTGTTATTTTTCATGGCTGGAGAGAAAAGCAATCAGACACCAGCGATTTTGAGTGCAGAACTAATATGACTACTGAGGGATTTATTTGCCTGATTTTACCAGTCCTCAAGTGTTCGTTTTTTTTTTTTTTTTTTTTTTTTTTGCTTAGAATCACATTTATTATACAATAAAATGTTTATTACTCATATGTATTATTTTCATTTTTTGGAAATGTTGACCTTAAACACCTTTAACAATTTCGAAGACAGTTTTTGGAAACCAGAAACGCCAGAAAAACACGTTACGGGGAATGAACTTTATAGAATGTCACTTTTGTCGCAGCAGCTCACTTCTTCACAATATATATATATATATATATATTATATATATATATATATATATATATATATATATATATATATATGTGTGTGTGTGTGTGTGTGTGTGTATGTATATAAAATGTGTATGTGTATGTATGTATATATAATATACAACTGTAATAACCATAATGCCCTCTTAGCTTCTTGAATTCTTTGCTCTTTTTTGGATACGCTTGTCACTATGTGGCGGGATCACAAGCTCAAAATCGAGCGGCAGAATGCCCCCCACATAAACTTAACCAATCCAGCTGCCCAAACTCACACTCAGCCACACTTTCCTCTTTACACTACAGAATTCACGCAGGACAATTGACCTATACCAACACAGAACAAAAAAAAACACAAACACATGTATTCACCCAACTGCAGATACTCAGGGCTATGCTGTGCTGTCCGCTGGTCGAGGTCACGGAGATACTAACAACAAGACCACAGCCAAGAACCACAACCCACAACACAATAACAACACAACACCCAAGGACCACAACCCCACAACTCAACAACAACAAAAAAGGAACACAAAAAAAAAGAAACACAACCACAACCCAAGACCACTGCAGAAACAATCCCCAAAAACACAAAAAAAAACAAGAACACAACAAGCCAACACACACCCACCAACAACACCAAGGAATCACAACAGCTCATAAACAACACCCCTCAACAACTCACAACCACACCAAGGAACTACAGCAGCCCCCAACAACAACAACCCTCAACTATAACAATCACATACAACCCTCAGGAACTCAAAAGCACAGCAAATCCAATAGCACAGGCACAACAACTCTTAAGCAACAATATCAAACTAAACAAAACAAACAACAAATCAATAACACAACTCAACTGACTTTCAATTGCTTCAAGACTGCTGCCGACACTACTATCACCAGCTCTCACCAAAGACTGACCAAAGACTTACTCAAAACACAGTTACACAGAACTCTAAACTCCAACAGCACCACCAGACAACCCAGAACCCACCAACAGCCAATTCAGTCGTTAACTATCCATACAGCAATTACACACACTCTCTCTCTCTCTCTCTCTCTCTCTCTCACACACACACACACACACACGTTGTCAAATGGAACTCCATAACTCCTCCATAACTACAAAGCCTGAAGATCCAAGTTCAAAGACATTTTTGAAGAAATTGTGATGTCCGATACCAGGAAACGAACCCAGGTCCCATAATCACAAAGAGGTGATTCTGGGACCTGGGTTCATTTCCCGGTACCGGACATCACAATTTCATCAAAAATGTCTTTGAACTTGGATCTTCAGCTTTGTAATGACAAGCGTATCCAAAAAAGAGCAAAGAATTCAAGAAGTTAAGAGGGCATTGTGGCTATTGCAGTTGCATATGTATCTGGTAAAAAAGGGACCAGTAGATTCTACATTATATATATATATATATATATATATATATATATATATATATATATATATATATACGTATATATATATATATATATATATATATATATATATATATATATATATATATATATATATATACTATATGTATATATATATATGTGTATGTGTCTGCTACTTACGCATATTTTCTCACTTATGTAATTTTTATTGCAGTTAATGGCATTTTCCCCTGAAGACTGATTCAAAGCCTAAAAAAATATAGCATCAGGCCACAATGCCATTAATTAACATCATACAGGGTGTCCATAAAGTCATGGCGCAATTTAAGGTACTTATAGCTTCGTAACTATTACACTGATCAGTCAAAGGAATAAGAAAGCTTGATGTGTCTAGTTTTCTTCTGTTCTTCTGAAGTTATATTTATTATTTGTTTTATCAATTATTTTTCACAATTTCTGAACCTTAAAAAAGAAGTTTTTTGTACATAGTCTCACGACAAACTTTTCTTATCCCTCACCAATCTCCTCATTTCTATGTTGACTTAACTATCGTGAAAGTTACACTTCTGAGCCGCTGCCTACGCAATAAGATACAGAGAACTCCACCCATGACCCTCCCGGGCTCCTGACTGGCTCTAGTCTCTAAGCCGTCAATCCCGGTCAGTTTTTTTAACCCTACGTTCATTTTACTTTCTCCTTGTCGCGTTGTTCCTTTATTCTATAGATCTCAATTATGTTCATATTATACTTCTCCAAATCATGCTTATGCAAAATAATAATAAAATGTATATTGTGCGCATTAATATGTATTTATATGTGACACAGGATTCTACATAACCAAACCTTTGGAGAACACTGCCATGAGGTTCTTCTACTTTCTCTGCTTCCGAGACCTACCATCCACTTCACCTCTCTTCTGGTCACACTTTTGTTTACGTAGTACATTGTAGTCGGTCGGCACAATTAACCGTTCACCTTTTTCATTCTAGTTCCCCTCTACCTGAGAAGATCATGTCATTCTCTCCTAGTTTGCGCTGCTCAACACTTTAAATCTTAGATCGAACATTTATTTACTCGATCACACATCACAGTCTTCCAATTTCAAAACCTTACTGCCTTCTCTTTTGGCGTTGTTTTTTCATCTGTAAGACAAAAGACAGCCAATTTCAGTTAATGCAGAAACTAAGCATATGTATTCTGCTTATATATATAATTATATATATATATATATATATATATATTATATATATATATATATATATATATATAAGTGAGACACTAGTAACTGTGAAATTTGACAGTACCCTGTAAGAAATTGACACTTTCATAAGTACATTTCTACAAACAAATATTACAAGATTAGGCTAGTTTTCATGCTTTCATACATACGTAATAGTGTAGTTAACTGCCTCCTGAACAAAAAGTACAAGCTAGCTTATTCATAAAGGTTACCAAATTACTAATATATATCTCCAGGTGACAGTTTCGGTCATTTTTCTCATAAAGCTCCAATGGCAAAGTCTTCACCTATATTCCTATAATGAGTATGAAACAAAGTATGAACATGGACGATCACAGACCGACGGATGCCGTGATGTAATGTACATATTGGAAGATGCATCTCTGGGCACACGCCACCATCTTACACAGCAACTCGGGAAATAGACGTATTTGATCAAAAACACGTATAGCATTGAAGGCAAAGGTAATGAAGAAAACCAAGAAGTTTAGCCGACTCACTAGAAGGGGCTCTCACTGACAGGTGTCAAAATAGGAGTGGATTCAGCACTCATTTGGGCTAGTGGTAGAAATCACAATACTCTCTCAAGGGGCAATACCGGCCGTCCCCAGGTTATGGCGGTGGTTCCGTTCCCAGGAAGGCGATGTAAGCCAAAAATCGCCCTACCCAAATCATCATAATAATAATGGGAATAAATAGCAATTACAGCACTGTATGTGAGTCCAGGTTACAGTGCCATAAAGCATGTAACGACGCCATAATCCACTTAAGGTGCTGGAAAATTGTGGTTAACTGTACCGCAAAGCAAGCGCCGTAAGTCCGGAATGATGTAACCCGAACCTGACATAACCTGGGACAGATATTCATTTTATGGTCATCACATTCTTTTATAAAGCTAGATTCAATGATATTCCTTTTCAGTGAATGAAAATTGATAGCACGATTGTTCTCACTAACATGTACAAAAATACCACTGTTCATCTGTGCATGCATCACATATTTTTTTATGCTGTACTGTTCTCTCTTTCAGTGCTTCACTTGTTTGCCCAATATGAAAGTCGTCGCAAGACTTACTTGGAATTTTATATTCACACCCTTTAGTATTGTCGGGAGAGTTCTTTATGAGTTCGATTTTCATTCTTTTATTGTTCTTAAAAGCGACACTAACGCCATAGAAGATGGGGGAAATTTTTCATATTATTATTATATATATGGTAGTAGTACAAGCAAATTTTTAAAATGTCAGTCAAGGCATGAATAAACTTGATCCTATAGTTTTAAAAGAAATTTGCAAAAATATTTAAATGAGTTTTCTCGCCCCTCTCCCTGACAATTTCATCTTCTAAAAACTGCTTCATCTAGTAGACAATCTGTCAACTTTATGTTAGGTGCTCTCAGTTTATATACATACATATTTCTGGTGATAGAAGTTCACTTCCGACGTGGTTCGGAAGTCACGTAAAGCCGTTGGTCCCGTTGCTGAATAACTACTGGTTCCATGCAACGTAAAAACACCATACAAACAAACAAACAAATACATATGTAATACTTACATACATATATATACATTATATATATATATATATAATATTATATATATATATATATATATATATGTGTGTGTGTGTGTGTGTGTGTGTGGGTGTGTGTGTGTGTGTGTGTATTATATATACATATATATATATATATATATATATATATATATATATATATACATGCATATATACAGCTGAGGACACAGGAAAAAATAAGTTGATGTTCAAAGCGCGTTCTTTTTATTTCAACAAATTTTGTGGCACCTTGTAAATATATTGAAACAACATGAAAGCACTCGATACATCCGCTTTTATGTTTCCTTTGGCAGCAGCTGAAATTTATTGTCACATGAAATTTAGGTGACATGGAAACGCACGCACACAAACATTTTATATATATATATATATATAATATATATATATATATATATATATATATATATATATATTTACGTATGAGCCGGCCTTGTTGTGACCCAGATACGTAAAGGAAAATATTTGAGGGAAAATGCAGAATAAATTACTTGAAACTTACCTTAAATGGATTTATTGTGTTAATTTACTATAGAGGAGGTCGCCATTGAAAAGCCAGCTGATTAATCTACATTACGTTTATTTACACGAGGCCGTTGAATGGCCTGGAGAAAGAGTAAATGCAGCTTGTCCACACGGGGACACTCTTATCTCTCACGAGGGGAGAGATGGCTAAAATAAGATCAATGTAGATGCTGGCTTTCAAAATTATTCATATTATCTTGCATTAAGGCAGCACTTGCGAAGAGACTTGAACACGTGACTCAGCCGATCTGGAAAAATTCCCAGATTAGACACAAATGAATTAAAGATTTCTTGCACAATTTACAGTACTCACTTTGTCTAACACACTGGGGAGGAACTCTTAGTGTTAAATGGAATATTCAATGACTTCATTTGTCTGGGACGATCACAAAAGGGAGACATGCGGCCATGAGGCAGTGAAAGGAACAAAGGAACAAATTCATTTGAGAATTAGGAGTTTGAATTTTGAAAATGGGGAGTAGTTACAGGACTCGGAGGGAAAGAACTGGCAATATGACTGATTCACAAGACGTACCTGGATGCAGTATTGGAAGTGGACCTTTGTAGGGGAACTGGCATCCGCTTTGTCTGAGGTCTGGGCATGCCAGTCGCGCCGTGATAGGCATATGGAAGGCTGGCTGGGCAGGACGTGTGTCCCGGGTCACCGACTCGAGTGGACTGAGGTCGAATGCAGGTGTGATACATGGGGGATGGGTTCAGCTTATCCCCTCAAGAGCAGGGCATCCTGGAAACAGAACATACGGCCAGCGAAGGGTTCACAGGAAAAAGGAGCTTAGACGTAGGCCTAATAAGTACCTAGCTATACTCTGTTTTTTCCATCTGTCCATCCGCCTGTGGTGTTTTTGTATGGTAACACTGCGTCCCGGGCTTTAAATAGTTACGGTACGTGTAAGTTTTAGATAAATAAAAGGATACCTGGGTGTACATTTGCAACTGAAAAGTGTTTTAGTAATTTACTGTATGCGAAGTACACTGTTAATATTCGAAATATGATATCATTATTATTGTTGAATATAAGCTGAATGTAACTATCTAAAGCCCGGGACGCAGTGTTACCATACGGAAACACTATAGGCGGATGGACATATGGAAAAAAGCAGAGTATAGCTACACATTCCCTTTTGGGATACATCCCTAAGGCTGACAAGAGTCTTTATTTCCCACAACCCGCAACTACGGCTGGCCTGCTTTGGGTTCCCGCCTAAAATCAGCTGATATTAGGGTAAACATGGCTGCTCTTTTAGAAATAAAATAGATTAAATAAATGCTGGGAAGACGAGGCGATCATTATTTGTAACAATGTATATATATATATATATATATATATATATATATATATATATATATATATATATATATATATATATATAATCACATACATATTACATAATAGAATCTGCTCGTCACAATTAATACATTTCGCTTCTAGGTGAGGATGGGCCTATTCCAGCTCTAATAAATGTACCTGTATTGGGCAGGTGTACTCTTATGTGGTCATTTGGGTAACGTGGCCTCGTTCTGATACTCCAGATGCAGGTCAAAATCCTGCTGTGGAGGCCAGAATTTTGTCATATTCATTCATTCATTCATTTGGATCTTAGGTTTTGTT
>NC_087200.1:173864814-173927257 GCF_015104395.2 Macrobrachium nipponense | reverse complement strand
GGATCTTAGGTTTTGTTGTAACAAATGTAACCCAAAAAGTTTGAAAATATCGAGAAGTAATGAGGGTAGCATTGTGGTTATTAATATATATATATATATATATATATATATATATATATATATATATATATATATAATATATATATATATATATATATATACACACATATATATATATATATATATATATATTATATCTATATATATATATATATATGTATGTATATATATATATATATATATATATATATATATATATATATATATATATATATATATCTAATAAAAGGAGCCCATAAAAACACCAAAATGTAGAGAGAAAAGTACTATATTTCAGAGACTGCTGTCTCTCTCTTCAGTCTTCAGGTATATGAATGAGAAAAGTTTACAGAAAAGGTGGTATTTATACCAAGAGATTCGTCCACAAGTAAGCCAATTTAGGTCACCCCCGCTGATAATCTTCCTTTAATCTTCTTAAGCGTTGGTTGAATGAACACTGCGTCGACGATGTCACACCCTTGGGAAATCCAACCCTTTTGCATTTACCTACCCAAATACCTTAGCCAAATCCCTGATTAACGTCCAACAAAAGACATCTCCCAAAGACTCTGGGGTCTATGAGATCCCATGCCAGGACTGTGACCAATCTTACATCGGATTTACAGGTAAATCACTTCCCCAGAGATTATACAACACAAACGGTCAGTTAGGTATGGACAACAGAACTCGGCTATTTTCAACCATATAAATGAACATAACCATAGAATAAACTGGAATATGTCACGTGTAATTTATAGCAGCAACTGCCGGTACAAGAGTCAAATGATGGAATCGGCCTTAATAAAAGAGAAGCAGGTAATGAACATCTCAAAAGGGGCGTGGATCTCAGATGTTGTCGACCAAGTTTTCATTCAACCAACGCTTAAGAAGATTAAAGGAAGATTATCAGCGGGGGTGACCTAAATTGGCTTACTTGTGGACGGATCTCTTGGTATAAATACCACCTTTTCTGTAAACTTTTCTCATTCATATACCTGAAGAGAGAGACACAGTCTCTGAAATATAGTATTTTCTCTCTACATTTTGGTGTTTTTATGGGCTCCTTTTATTAGATATATATATATATATATATATATATATATATATATATATATATATATATATATATAATTTCTGCGGCACTGTTTAGATATCACATGATTATATTGCAACCATTGTCTAGAAACTTTGTTTCTTTTATATGTAAATTTTATGACACGGTTTGCGCACCAAAGATTTTGTTGCCTGACTATTTTTTTTCTTTTCCATGGCAAGTTGTAAAATCGGAAAATGGCAAACGACCAAGTAATTTTCTATGGAAATTGACAGACTAATGATGAGTTTTATTGTGTGTGTATATATATATATATATATATATATATATAATATATATATACACTAATATACTATATTTTATTTTGGGCTGTTGCCTTGTATAATAAGGCGCCCTAGAGGTAATGTTAGACTTGCGATAATCTTACGCTAAGTCGGTTGGTATTGCACTTCCATATTCAATGGAGTGTCTTGGGGTTTGTAGATCACTTACGAAGTCGGTATTATCTTCTTTGGTTATGACGACGATGTGTTAAACTCATGATGATTCGGTGATGAGGTGAGGTTCTAGTCGAAACCACGAAGTACAAAAATATATATATTCTTCTGAGTTTACATGGTGAAGATCAGGTATGATTGTACAAGTCTTCTAATGACGATAGCTTGATCGCTTCTGCCAATGATGATGGCTAATTCTATTCTCTCTACATGATAAAGCTTAGGTAAAGAGGTACAGGTCTTCTAATGACGATAGCTAACTCTATTCTCTTCTGCCTACCATCTCGGTTACAAGTTATGAAGGAAGCAGATAGTAGCTCGAACATATGAACATACAATCAGATGACATAGTTACATACGAACACACAATCAGATGACATAGTTACATACGAACACACAATCAGATGACATAGTTACTAATCACGTAGGCCGCTTGAGCTATAGGTCACGGTGTTTGTCTCAAGCAGGAAGCTTGGACTAAAGTTTATAAACAATTGAATGACTACAGGTGACGGCATGTTATCTTAGCCTACTTTTATTGTATACGTCATCTTTAGCGTCTCTAGCCTGATCACATTCCTGCAAGCAATCTGGTTGACCTCTTTAGTTTTAGTCTTTTATATATATGGACTAACATTCCATATTTTTATTATGTAATCATTACATATATATAATGTGTGTGTACATACAGATTTTTATATATATATACATATATATATATATATATATATATATATATATATATTATATATATATATATATATATAAGCGGAACCACAGGAAAATGATAGGCAGAAATCAAGCGCTTTCGGCTTTACTAATATATATATATATATATATATATATATATATATATATATATTATATATATATATAAGCGGAACCACAGGAAAATGATAGGCAGAAATCCAAGCGCTTTCGTCTTTACTAAGACATTGTCAACGAACCAATGAAATACAGTTGGAAAGAAAGTTATCAGGTAAACTACTAGATCAAGAATACCAGGTGGTTAATTGTCAAAAGGGTAAAAATTATAGAGATAATCCAGGATTATCGGATACCATACGTCAAAAACCGAAACAGATTTAATCCTAACCGAAACTACAAAGTATCCGCACAGTCCAAAACATGTTAAAAAACTTAATATACTTAATTTTTCTTTTGCCTTATAATTCATCTACAACTTTTTTTGTATTTCATTAAACAAAGGCATTCAAGTTTAAATAAACCGCAAGACTTAAATTTAGAACATTTCCATTATTTGACTTGATGAAACAAGATTCAATGATATTCCTTTTAACTGTGTCATTACATGGGATTAAGGCTCTTGCTTTACTCCAGTTAATAGGATGATCTAGATCTCTCATACTATGTACGAATAATGCATTCGATATTTGCCCAGTTCTCACAGAATATTGGTGTTGTTTGAGACGTTGTGAAAGAGATTTACCGGGTCTGTCCGTAATAGACTTATCACACTTTTTGCAAGGAATTTCATATATGCAGCCTGGAAGATCTTTAAGAGGAATATTTTATTACTAAACTCTTGACATTGATATTACTGAAAACAACTTTAATGTTGAAAAGCTTTAAAATTCTAGGAATTTCTAAAAACCTTTTATCATAGGGTAATTTTAGAATGTTATGTTTACTAAATTCAAGTTTGTTATTAGTTGAATAAAATGTTTTTCTAGCTCTTATCCATGCCACATCTACAAAAGTCCTTGGGTATTTAAGGACTTTGTAGATGTAGATGTGATAACTTTCTTTCCAACTGTATTTCATTCGTTCCTTGACAATGTCTTAATAAAGACGAAAGCGCTTCGATTTCTGCCTATCCTTTTCCTGTGGTATTCGCTTATTTAATGAAGTTACGTGCATCTACTGTCATTTTTAAGCACACACACACACGCATATATATATATATATATATATATATATATATATATATATATATATATATATTATATATCCGTCTGTGTGTGTGTGAGCGTGTGCGTGCGTGTGTGTCATCATTAGTCTGCCTATCACTTTCCATACAAAAATTAATCGGACTTTGCTAATTTCCAACTTATCAGTTTTCTGTGGGTAGGGGCAAGAAAGTTGTCATTCAACAAAATGGTAAGTGTGCAAACCGTGTCATAACAGTCCCATGCGAGGAGATATAATGTTTATAAACAATGGTTGAAATAAAACCATGCGATATCTATACATAACTGCGGAAATGTTTGTCAATTAACATTTCAAACACATGTAACATTTTTACAGTAAGTTCACGTGTCCTTTTTAAATGCCCCGCCTTTTCATGGCATACTTGGACCAATCAGATTTCTCCACGACCAGTGTCTGAATCCGAAACCTACTTAATTTGGTGTTACCTACTTTTTTAATTCCGCACAAGCGCATAATTTGGTTAGTGAATTGCATTTAGAATTAAATACTTAGTAGTATTTATTTTTTATTTTTTGACATAATACCTCCCATCCGAAAAAAATGATTTTACAATGACAAAAACACAAACATATGAGTGTATTCGAACAAGTTCAGGGTTTGTTTACGGCCAAGTGGCAGGCAACGCAGCGGACTTGGTTGTGAGGAAGGGAAGGGAGTTGTGGTGTGGGAGTTGCGACGGTCTGCCTTTAGTCTGACGTTCGGAAACCTTGGTTGTCACTCGTAAGAGGTGGAAGACTTCTCTCAAACAACATGAGGGTCTTTGCAGGTGAGTTATTGGGTAAATCTCATAAAGTTGAGGATTATCCTATAGATCCGTACCCTAAAGTTTAACAATAACACCGGTACCGATGGTATGAATTGGCTAGACATTTAAAAACCAATATGTTTTTGACATTGATGTCAGGATATCGGATGCATTTGCATGCCGGGTCCATGTAGGTCGACGCTTCTTTTCACAGTTGTATAGAAGAATAGGGCTAAACCCTGTGTTGCTTGTGCGACGTCTGTAAGCAACTGTTACGTAGAAGGCTTACCAATGATTTAGGTTAAGTTAACCAAGGTTTAAACCAGCCCTGTCACATTACTGCAGGCAAAAACTTGAGTTGTTAATCTAAGTAATCGATAGGACTGGGCTATTATTATTAGGGTAAAACATCAAAGCAGGCCACGCAGGCCAGCTACCATCAGTGCAAGCCACCCTCCGAAAAAGTACATTATAACGCGTCCTGACACCCGAGATGGGCATCAGTCGCGACTTGTTGTTGGTGAGAAACGGAGCTAAAGACCTCTACTCTCCTTTCGAAGTAAGTATTTTCCCCAAAGTTAGAAATTAAGGCCAAATTTTAAGATTTAAACAGATTTAAACAGAGGTACTGAAAATGGCGCCACGGCAGTGGAAATCTCACCAAAACGCTTTAGAAATTTTTACTTACAACTAAAAATGTTTCGAAGATTGACGCCATCTCGATGTTTTACGGAGTAGCTTGTGTCAATAAACTAACCATTTCCTGTGATAAATCCGCACACCACTTGTACCACAGACGCTGGAGCAGTTTTATCACAACAATCGAAACACGATTTCTCATCAACAACAAGCAGGCGTAAACAGCTGTTGGGGTAGGAAGATGACGAGAAGCGTTCTCTTGGCTAATTTTTAATAAATAAGTAGTAAAACATCAATATTTTACATATTTATGATGATTAATTTGAAAATATTCGTTATTGAAAAAGTACTCGCCTCTGACTCAAATTTAAGTAATTATTTTTCTGAATTAGAACGTTCTTTCAAGTTCTGTATTATGACGTCACGGCATCTTGACTTTCGTACCTATTGTAAATAATTGCTATACTCAACTGTCATTGCAGAACAGTTTACCAGTTATTCGTGCAGATTGTTATCAGCTATACATGTAATTGTTATAATCGTAATGCGCATATATATCTTTATTATTTACTTTTTGGATATATGAAGATGTTTTACTGCTGGATTATCGCCGTAGTGTGACGCAATCGTTTTCGGTCCATGGGCCTCTGTCTGTTTTCGCACCATAAGAAATTATGGGGCCGAATTTGCAATGACCAGAAAGTCGTTAAAAGAGGAAAGTTAGCATTGAGGGGCATATGTTTTGACTGAGAAAAATACAAATTTATTCAATAGCTAGCTTGTAAAAAATACTTGGTTATAAAAACTTGATTGACAACTAAGCAGCATGTCTACTATGGGTTTCAGAGACAGTGCAAGCACGTTTTTGGGCAATACCTATTTCTGTAACGAACACTCGTAACAGAACGAGATTTTGCTATAGTGCATTACACCCAGTGCCGTAATTTATAAGGGTATCGTGAATCACTAATCGTAAAGAATGACGACACTTGTCCTTGTACCAAGAGACAAAAACTCCATTATGCAGAAATGGATACGAACACGCGTATAAAGCTCCACCTACCCTCTCCCCCACCCCCCCCCCCCCCCCCCCCCCCCCCCCCCCCCCCCCCCTCCACCGCCATCCCTTTTCTTCTTCGTTCCTCCGCCTTCCTTTCTCTCTCTCTCTGTTGCCATTCGGTATGTGTTGACCCTCCAAACTGGGTATAAGACTACACAAAACAAAACGTTGAAATTGGTGAAATTAGGCTATGTATTGGAAGTATATAACATAATATTAAAGCAATTTTATCATTATTGCAATTACTATGACAACTAGAATTCATGGAAACAGTTTATAATAATGGAACGGCGTATGTGTGAAGCCTCCACTAATGTGGCAACGATGATTTTGCCATTCTTAGCATGCAAACATTAAAGCATGCAAACATTAAAGGTTACATTTATTTCTGCATAACGATTATTTAAGAAATTCAAAATACTAATAAAGACTGAAATCAATGAAAAGTGCTAGCAAAAAACAAAAAAGCAAAAAAAAAAAAAAAAAAACGTAAGTCGTTCCTCTATGCACTTTCCGTATTCGTTCCTCTATGGTTTTCGGCAGCCAGATGTACGAAACGTTAGAAAACATTTGATTTTTTATCTACGTTAGAAATATCTGTAATTTTTTTAGGGGTAATTTGTTGCTAAAAAGGGATAATATACATGAATTAAATCTACGTTATTAAATACTTCTTTTTTAATGTAAATTTGGTTGCTAAACAAGGGATAAATATACGAATTAAAGTCAAATTTTTAAATAACAAATGTAAATTTAAACTAAATAACGAGTTTAAAGTAAACAGTTTAGGGAATAAAACTTTGCAGGTTTTCGTCGTCTGTCGTCGTCTGCTGTTTGTAATTGTGTTTATGGCGCGCGCGCTTAGAAACCAGGAACAGCAACGGGTTTAAAGTGCAATGTGGAGTGAACTGAGACCATGTGTATAATAACATCAAATAAGCACTGTGGAGTTTCAGTTGTGATGGCAGTAAGGATAAAAACCGCCGATTACAAGGTAAGAATGAATTCAGTTCCAACCATAACCCCGGGAATAACAAGTTTCATACTTTCACTAATATAGGCAACAAAATGTTGTTTTATTGTGCTGATTACAACTGCAATCTTGAGTAAGATCAATAAACGTTACATACATACGCTAACATTGTTCAAATGAGTGCTGGGAAGGCTGGGGAAAGATGGTGTCCGTCACTGATGAGAACCGTCCATGAAAAACGTAGCCGCCATATTGGCATTTCAAAAAAAACTGCCTTGAAAACATATTTTACGAAGAGCTCACATGCTTATTTAGTTCGTATGGGGCTTTTCATATATCCACAATATGTTGACGAAACTTCAGTCTTTTAAAATGGTATGCTTAGAGTTGCAATTGTATTCATGTTTTCACCAATTAAATATCGAAGTGAATAAGACCCGTCCACCGTGATGAGGGTTGGCCTGAACTGATGTTTCCCGGGTAAACATCAAAGCAGGCCACGCAGGCCAGCTACCATCAGTGCAAGCCACCCTCCGAAAAAGTACATTATAACGCGTCCTGACACCCGAGATGGGCATCAGTCGCGACTTGTTGTTGGTGAGAAACGGAGCTAAAGACCTCTACTCTCCTTTCGAAGTAAGTATTTTCCCCAAAGTTAGAAATTAAGGCCAAATTTTAAGATTTAAACAGATTTAAACAGCGGGTACTGAAAATGGCGCCCACGGCAGTGGAAATCTCACCAAAACGCTTTAGAAATTTTTACTTACAACTAAAAATGTTTCGAAGATTGACGCCATCTCGATGTTTACGGAGTAGCTTGTGTCATAACTAACCATTTCCTGTGATAAACCCTCCGCACACCACTTGTACCCACAGACGCTGGAGCACTTTTTATCACAACAATCGAAACACGATTTCTCATCAACAACAAGCCAGGCGTAAACAGCTGTTGGGGTAGAAGATGACGAGAAGCGTTCTCTTGGCTAATTTTTTAAATTTTTACAAATAAGTAGTAAAAACATCAATATTTTACATATTTATGATGATAATTTGAAAATATTCGTTATTTGAAAAAAGTAACTCGCTCTGACTCAAATTTAAGTAATTATTTTTCTGAATTAGAACGTTCTTTCAAGTTCTGTATTATGGGACGTCACGGCATCTTGACTTTCGTACCTATTGTAAATAATTGCTATACTCAACTGTCATTGCAGAACAGTTTACCAGTTATTCGTGCAGATTGTTATCAGCTATACATGTAATTGTTATAATCGTAATGCGCATATATACTTTATTATTTACTTTTTGGATATATGAAGATGTTTTACTGCTGGATTATCGCCGTAGTGTGACGCAATCGTTTTCGGTCCATGGGCCTCTGTCTGTTTTCGCCACCATAAGAAATTATGGGGCCGAATTTGCAATGACCAGAAAGTCGTTAAAAAAGAGGAAAGTTAGCATTGAGGGGCATATGTTTTTTGACTGAGAAAATACAAATTTATTCAATAGCTGCTTGTAAAAAATACTTGGTTATAAAAACTTGATTGACAACTAAGCAGCATGTCTACTATGGGTTTCAGAGACAGTGCAAGCACGTTTTTGGGCAATACCTATTTCTGTAACGACACTCGTAACAGAACGAGATTTTGCTATAGTGCATTACACCCAGTGCCGTAATTTTATAAGGGTATCGTGAATCACTAATCGTAAAGATGACGACACTTGTCCTTGTACCAAGAGACAAAAACTCCATTATGCAGAAATGGATACGAACACGCGTATAAAGCTCCACCATACCCTCCACCTCACCCCCCCTCCCTCCACCGCCATCCCTTTTCTTCTTCGTTCCTCCGCCTTCCTTTCTCTCTCTCTCTGTTGCCATTCGGTATGTGTTGACCTCCAAACTGGGTATAAGACTACACAAAAACAAAACGTTGAAATTGGTGAAATTAGGCTATGTATTGGAAGTATATATACATAAATATTAAAGCAATTTTATCATTATTGCATTACTATGACAACTAGAATTCATGGAAACAGTTTTATAATAATGGAACGGCGTAGTGTGAAGCCTCACTAATGTGGCAACGATGATTTTGCCATTCTTAGCATGCAAACATTAAAGCATGCAAACATTAAAGGTTACATTTATTTCTGGCATACGATATTTAAGAAATTCAAAATACTAATAAGACTGAAATCAATGAAAAGTGCTAGCAAAAACAAAAAAGCCAAAAAAAAAAAAAAACAAAAAAAAAAAAAAAAAAAAAACGTAGTCGTTCCTCTATGCACTTTTCCGTATTCGTTCCTCTATGGTTTTCGGCAGCCAGATGTACGAAAACGTTAGAAACATTTGATTTTATCTACGTTAGAAATATCTGTAATTTTTAGGGTAATTTGGTTGCTAAAAAGGGATAATATACATGAATTAAATCAAAATTTTTAAATAACAATGTAAATTTAAACTAAATAACGAGTAAAGTAAACAGTTTAGGGAATAAAACTTTGCAGTTTCGTCGTCTGTCGTCGTCTGCTGTTTGTAATTGTGTTTATGGCGCGCGCGCTTAGAAACCAGGAACAGCAACGGGTTTAAAGTGCAATGTGGAGTGAACTGAGACCAAAATGTGTATAATAACAATCAAATAAGCACTGTGGAGTTTCAGTTGTGATGGCAGTAAGGATAAAAACCGCCGATTACAAGGTAAGAATGAATTCAGTTCCAACCATAACCCCGGAATAACAAGTTTTCATACTTTCACTAATATAGGCAACAAAATGTTGTTTTATTGTGCTGAATTAAAACCAACTGCAATCTTTGAGTAAGATCAAAAAATAAACGTTACATACATACGCTAACATTGTTCAAATGAGTGCTGGGAAGGCTGGGGAAAGATGGTGTCCGTCACTGATGAGAACCGTCCATGAAAAACGTAGCCGCCATTATTCAAAACTGCCTTGAAAACATATTTTACGAAGAGCTCACATGCTTATTTTAGTTCGTATGGGCTTTCATATATCACAATATGTTGACGAAACTTCAGTCTTTTAAATGGTATGCTTAGAGTTGCAATTGTATTCATGTTTCACCAATTAAATATCGAGTGAATAAGACCCGTCCACCGTGATGAGGGTTGGCCTGAACTGATGTTTCCCCCTCCCCCTATCTGGGTAGACAAGACTAGGCTGTGTGTTATGGAGGACAAAAGCACCCATGGCCCTAAAGGATAGGCTGACCTCTTTAGCTTACAGTAAGATTTTATTGTTTGTTGAATGGTCATCATTTGTGTTCCTGGAAACAGCCATATGAGGCTTGACCAGCAGCCTGGTTTGGTAAAATCATTCAAAATGAGGATATGGCTAGAAATTATTTTTCGTTATCACAACAGTGCACCATGATGTAGTAGTATAAGTTATTTTTCGAATTTTTCGTTATCACCTCAGTGCACCATGATGTAGGTAGCTAGCCTAAATGGTTTCTGTGAAGTGTGCTACTTTGTTTTGTGTGCTGTATCTTCTACAAACCTATATAAAACCCTGCATCTTTAAAATAAAAATTCTTTCAGTAATAAAACCATATCTTTAAATTTCATCCTATAGGGTAATGCACCGCTGTGCAGACAGGCAGACATAGGGTATTTCTATATAAGCATTCCGCATCGTTCATCCCCACGAATACTACAAAAGCCACCAGGAATTGGGGCGCCAAATGTATTTCGCCTTGTTTAGTACGAGCCCTTGGGGGTTAATTACAGTCATCCGAATAAATATTACTTAAAATTCTTGTTCAGGAGGTAAAACTGCATAGAAAAACCGCAACTGCCATTGTCTAGGTCACCACAGAATAGTAACATAGATCTAACGGACACTGTATAGCTGAGCGGACACTTAACCAAAAAATAACTTTAGCACTTCCAGTCCTGAATTTAGATGCCAGTCATAACCCAACCAGCGTAGAAACAACAGATCGAGACCTCTACTTTCCCCTTGGAGTAAGTGTTTTCTTTCAACTCGCAATATAATGCCATAATTTCCGGTTAAACAGAAGTTAATGAAAGTAGCCATGCGCGGTGCAAACTTACCCCCATGATGCTTTCGAAATTTTACTTATAACACCTTACGTGTAGAAGATTGACGCCATCTCGGTGTTGGCGAAGTCACTTGTGTCCATAAACTTTCCATTTTTTGTGCTAAATCCGCACACCACTTATACCCATATACGCTGGGACACTTTATTCACAACAGTCTTAAACAACGAGGTGTATCAACCTCCAGCCGGGAAAACATGTAATTAGTTAAAGACCAGAATCTTGGCACAAATTTCATCAGTTTTGCTGTGATATAGCCACGGTGTTGCCAATTGTTTTTTGTGTTTACTCTTCAAATTTGGGATAAGACTTGCAAAAAAGTGAAAATAGTGAATTCAGCGTATCTAGGGTAAAAAACCGCATGGTGCAGGGGTGGACCATGTACGATCAATGTGTACAACCCCAAGAAAAGTACATTATAACGCGTCCTGACACCGGAATAGAGGTCTTTAGCTCCATTTCTCACCAACAAGAAGTCGTGTATGATGCCCATCCCCGATGTCAGGACGCGTTATAATGTACTTTTTTGGGGTTAAAACACATTGATCGTACATGGTCCACCCCTGTACCATGCGGTTTTTTACCCTATTTGTAATATATACATATACTACATAAATATTAGAGCAATTTTATCATTATTGCATTATTATGACATTAGAGTTAATGGAAGCAGTTTGTAAAGGCATCGGCGTTGGCAACGATGACTGGCATCCCTAGCACGCATTGGAAATTACATTTGTTTCAGCCGTTCAATTATTAAAAATTACAAACAAATTATTTCAGTCTTACAATTATAAAAAAAAAAAAATTTTAAAGTCAAAATAGTAACATAGACTTAAATAAATGAAAAGGGCTAGCAAAAAAGTTCTTTGCCCTATAAGATTTATTTGTAAAATATAAATTCACATTTGAATGATAACACTTTAATGGCGTGACTTGAAGCTTTGCGAGTTACCACCTTTAGGGCACTACTGGTTCTAGTGCCTCTTCATTAAGCTGGCTCCACCAGCTGAAGTATTTCACGATTCATTCAAATTGTTTTGTGGTCGCTGGAACGGAACCCCGTCGTTAAATGAGGAGCACCTGTACCTTGAGACCATTTTTAGTGACTGGCATGGCATCACGGAAGGAAGCACATTGTATTTTATTATCTCTTCATATTTTCAGTAAGGTGCTGAGTTTGGATAGTCAGGGGGTACAGTATACCTGGAGCACCCACCACTCTGTGAATGGGTCTTGACTGTATTTCATTATAAGTGTCAGTGTTTTCTGGTTGTTTTATTTTGGTGCTATGTCCAAGGCAAGGGCAGGCACCTATCTTACTTTGCTAGCCATAGGAGCATTCCCCTCCCTGTAAAGTTTCCCCAGAGTAGGAGGTGACCCTTGTCTCTACTGCCACTCCACTAACCCTTAAACGCTGAAGCGGTAAAAAAAAAAAAAGTCTCCCGTGTGCCGGAGGTGTTTCAGAGTGAGCGTGGAAGCGGAAAAAATATTTTTTGTTCATGAAACTTACCTGTCAGATATATATATAGCTGTATTTTCTGAAGTCCGACAGAAATTCAAAAACTTCCGGCACACACAGTGGTCGGCCAGGTGGTTAGTACCCATTCCCGCCGCTGGGAGGCGGGTATCAGGAACCAGTCCCATTTTCTATTCATAATTTTTCTGTCGCCGGTGCTGGAAACACCTGTTTCATACATTCAACTTACCTGTCAGATATATACATAGCTATAGACTCCGTCGTTCCCGACAGAATTTCAAATTTCGCGGCACTCGCTACAGGTAGGTCAGGTGATCTACCGCCCTGCTCGTGGGTGGCAGACTAGGAACTATTCCCGTTTTCTAATCAGATTCTCTCTGTCGCCGGCTGTATCAACATTGTTGTTACTTCCTCCTGACTAGAATTCGTTTTTCGCAAAGCTTTTGATCATCTCTCGCTGATATTTGGTGACGTACTTGGATCGTTGTTTGGCATTCGCTATCGTGGACTGTTTTTTGGACTTGGTTTTTGGAATTTGTGAATATGTCTGATTCTAGTGTTAGTTTCAGAGTGTGTGTGAATGAGGGCTGTAAGGTGAGGATTCCGAAAGCTTCGGTAGATCCTCACATATTTGTAGGGGGTGTAGAATGGTTGAATGTTCGATTGAGAATACGTGTAACGAGTGTGAGAAACTGAGTGCACAAGAGTGGAAGAATCTAACTTCTTACTTGAAGAAGTTAGAGAAAGATAGAGAGAGGAAGGCGGCTTATAAAACCCGCAGAATGTCTGCCTCTCATGATTTACTATCTAGCTCTGTAGCTTCTTCCTATGATAATCATGACCATTCTGTTTCAGCCCTTCACACATTGCTATCCCTCAGTTCTGCTTCGGAAATAGCAGAACTTAGAGCTTCCCTTCAGAAAATGCAGGAAAAAGTCGCAGCATTGGAAGGTAAGGAAAGTGAATGTGGTAGTGATATTAGTGTCCCCAGTGTAGTGGAGGGGGCGTCTGGTCGTCTCTGCGACGCTCCCAGGCCTAGACCTCTTCCAAGCTCCCTGGCCCGGAGGAGAAGGAAAGTCGAAAGCCGTACGGGGGTTGTGGAGAATCCCCAACGATCAGGCGTCCCTTCGGCAGAATCGATCGTATAGACTGCCAAGGACCGCTATAGGAAAAGCGTCCTTCGAGAGTGCTTTTCGTCGTCTAGTTCGCCTTCTCCGAGAAAGAGGATGGAAGGAGTCGAATCTTCCCCGTCCTTTGAAAAGGAGTATGAAAGAGCATGGAGCTCAATTCGAGTCCCGAGCGCTTCTCGGAAGGAGGAGCGCCTTCGGTAATAAGAAGGCGAGAATACATTCAGACTCTTGGGTCTGGAAGGGATCCTAGAGCGCCTTCCAGATCTCCCTCTCCTAATTCGGAAGATTCCTCAACCAGGAAAATTTTGAAGAATATGCAAGAGCAATTAGCCTTGTTAGTAGGAACTCGTTATAAGGAGCCTACTCGTAAGAAGGATGATAGGCTTCCTATTAAAAGATCTAAATACCTATCTCCTGTCGGCGCGACGCATCCTTCAGGGGAGTTGTCGCACAGGCGGCCATCTCTGGGGGGAGCGGTTGCGCTAGACAGGAGAGAAGTAAGAAAGGAAGTACTCCTGTCAAGAGTAGGGCGCCAACCAGAAGCCAGGCTCCGAGGTAGGCGCAACGAGCCAGTACAACATTCAAGATCTTCAATCAAGCGCCAAGAGTTAGCTGAAGAGGAAGGATCCTGTTAGGAGTAGAGCGCTTGTGAGACGGAAAGCGCCTACCGGAATCAATACTCCTACTAAACATCAGACGCATGCTAAGGATCAGGAGTATTTCTGGAACGACGTTGCTCCTACCAGACGCCAGGAGTCGTCGGGCCTAGATACTCCTCCCAGGCGCCAGGAGTATTCTGAACTGAATACTCCTCCCAGGCGCCAGGAGTATTCCGAAGCTTATACTCCTACCAGGCGCCAGGAGTACTCTGGACTTAATACTCCTCCCACGGCGCCAGGAGTATTCCGAAGCTTATACTCCTCCCAGGTGCCAGGAGTATTCTGGACTTAATACTCCTACCACGCGCCAGGAGTATTCTGAACAAAATGCGCCTACTAGAAGCCAGGAGTATTCGAGGCGCTCTGCGCCTGCCAAGCGCCAGGAGTATTCCAAAACACGTTACTCCTCCCAGGCGAGGTACTCCTGCTGTACACCAGGCGCATTCCTCGTATGAAGAGCCTGACACTCGTAAGAGAGTGAGAGAAGAGTCAGAAGAAAGAAGGGAGCCTTTCTTCCGAGCTATCAACCCAGAAGATGCCTCGGAGGACGAAATGAAGGAAGGATCTTCGAATTATAAAGTTCTTTCGTCCCTTCTATTGGAGGAATATGGAGACTCTTTGACGCCAGCTGCTCCCCCTTCTCCACGCTCTCTGTTTTCGAGCACGAAAACACACAAGTCTTCCTCTTTCCTTAAAATGAAGCCTGCTATATCTATGAGGAGGGCTCTACAATCTCTTGACTCCTGGTTCAAGAAGAAGAAGGAGTTAGGAAGGACGGTCTTTTGTATGCCTCCCCCTAAACTTACAGGGAGGAGAGGCATTTGGTACGAAACGGGAGAGAATATGGGATTGTCTCTGTCTGTTTCAGCTGAATCAGACTTCTCGAGTTTGGTGGATTCGTCGAGAAGGCATGCCTTGAATGCAGCGAAGGTAACATGGGGGCTTTCGGAAACGGACCACCTTATCAAGGGACTTTTTCACACTTTAGAAGTTTTTAACTTCTTAGATTGGTCTCTTGGGGTTCTGGCCAAGAAATCTCAGGAAAAAGAACAACTCGACCCAGAAACCCTAAATAGCATCCTCGCCTGCATTGATAAGGCTGTTCAGGATGGATCGGCTGAGGTATGCTCCCTCTTTGGTGCAGGAGTTTAAAGAAGAGGGCGGTTCACAGTGCTTTCCTCACGAAGGCTGTCCTCTCCTTCGCAGAGAGCCGCCTTATTGTTTGCGCCTCTCTCTGAACACCTTTTTCCCTCGCAGTTGGTGAAGGATATCGCGCATTCTCTAAACTGAAAAGGCCACCCAGGATCTCCTTAGACAATCCTCAAGGAAGAATAGGCCTGTGGCTAGTGAGGAAAAGAAAGTGGCTCGCCCAGCTCAGCAACAGCCCTTTCGAGGAGGTCTTCCAACTAGATCGATCGCCAGAAGGAAGTCAACCGATAAGAGGGGCAGGTCTTCCTTCCGTCCCTTTAAGAAAGGGAAGTGAGAATTCTGTCCTCCAGACACCCGTAGGAGCCAGGCTACATTCTTTTGCGAAAGCCTGGGAAGACATAGGAGCGAACACTTGGACGATGTCGATTATCAAGAAGGGTATCGCATCCCATTCAAGGACATTCCTCCCTTGACAACATCTCCGAGGGAATTGTCCGCCAGATACAGGGACCCCTGTTCTGAGGGATACTCTTCGTCAGATGGTGGAACAGATGTGGGACAAAAGAGCAATAGAACTTGTGCTGGATTGCAACTCCCCGGGGTTTTACAATCGCTTGTTTCTTGTAACAAAAGCCTCGGGGGGATGGAGACCGGTACTGGACGTAAGTGCGCTGAACAAATTCGTCGAACAACAGAAGTTCAGCATGGAAACGTCTGCCTCAGTCCTTGCAGCACTGCGACAAGGGGATTGGATGGTGTCCCTAGACCTTCAGGACGCATACTTCCACATCCCGATCCACATTCGTCGAGGAAGTACCTTCGATTTATGTTCGAAGGAAGAAATTATCAGTTCAGGGCCCTGTGTTTCGGCCTGTCCACGGCTCCTCAAGTCTTCACAGACGTGATGAAAAATGTAGCAGGCACTTACATTTGAAAGGGATAAATGTCTCCCTGTACCTGGACGACTGGCTCATCAGAGCCAGGTCTCAAAAGCAGTGTTTGGAGGACCTGTTAATAACACTGGAATTGACAAAATCTTTGGGATTGATCGTGAACCTCGAGAAGTCTCAGATGATCCCCAGCCAGAAACGTGGTTTTATCTGGGGATTCAGATGGATTCTCGGGGTTTTCGAGTTTTTCCATCTCGAGAGAGAATAAAGAAAGGCTGTGCCACAGTATCGAACCTTTCTAGGGAAAGAGCGCACTTCAGCGAGGGAATGGCTGAGCCTTCTGGGAACCCTTTCCTCGCTCGAACAGTTCTTTCTCCTAGGAAGATTACATCTTCGACCGCTTCAGTTCTTCCTAAGAAGAAGTTGGAGTTGGAAGACAGGTCAGCTCTCGGACACGTTTCCAATCTCGAAGAAATAAAACATCATTTGAAGTGGTGGTTGATTCCATTAACCTCTTCATTACCGAAAGTTTGTTTGGAGGTACCTGGGTACCACCATTGAAGTCTACTATACCGCACCGGGTGCATAAAGGTGGTACGCATAGTACCACCAAAACTCCTCTTTTCAGATAGGGACTTCCAATCATTCTGTAATTTCGGTTTGAAGAGTTTGGAGCAAAATAAACAGTATGACACGATGCCAGAAGTATGATGAACCCAAAAAATTAGTATTATTACTGCTTATAGTCGTGTGTAGGTGACAGATGAACTGCGTCTCAACAAAAAATCTCAAAAACCAGACAAGCGTAAACATGTAATAACTTCTACCCAAGTAAAAAACCAGTTGTATCATCATTTACTGTATTTATTTATTTATTCACTTATTACATTTTACAATAAAAGATAGAACACCAGATAAATGAAGGTAGAAATAAAGCCTTATAGTAACTTTATATATAAAAAACCAACCAGAGAAAAAGCAAAAAAGCGATTTTTTCTGAGGACAAGAAACTTGAAAAATTAGTTTAGATACCCTAATGCCCCTAAAGTTGTTTTCTGTGATGAAACTAATCTTAGAAAAACGTAGAAAATGACATCGCCCAATTTTTGAAAGATATACTATAAAATTTGCGTTTTATGCATTCAACTTACCTGTCAGATATATACTTAGCTATAGACTCCGTCGTCCCCGATAGAAATTCGAATTTCGCGGCACACTCTACAGGTAGGTCAGGTGATCTACCGCCCCGCCGCTGGTGGCGGAAGTAGGAATCATTCCCGTTTTCTAAGACAGATTTTTCTCTATCGTCGGACTGTAAACATGCGTTTACGGTTCCTCCTGATTTGATTTTCGTGTTTCATCGCCATCGATCTTCTGGGCTGTCTTTTGCAGGGAAGTACTGGGTCTTTGGTTCGGCATACGCTTTTATTAACTTTTAATGAATTTCGCTTCGAAATTTAGAAGAAAATATTAATTGAAACTACCGAGATTATCGGTAGACACTCACATAGTTTGCAATAAAGGGAATATTTATTCATTATTACATGTAATAAAGGTTACAACTTTATTGAGGAATATTAAACTTTAATTTCCTACTTTAGGAAGTCAGAAAAGCATATAACTAGATACGCTTACTTTATAAGCTTTAATAGCGTGTGTGCTAACGAGCAGTTAGAGTATTAGCAGTACTAGTAGTTGTTGCATCCTCATCACCTTCTTACTCCACAGAAACTACAAATTTATATATGCAAATTTGAAGATAATGGATGTAGCTCAAAAGCGAGCTCTAAAAAGGTAAGAAGTGAATATAGTGTTACACATTGAAGTGGAGGGTGCGTCTGATCGGCTCTGTCTCGCTCCCAGACCTAGACCTCTTCCAAGCTCCCAGGCCCAGAGGAGAAGGAATGTCGACAGTCGTACGGAGGTTACGGAGAATCCCTACCGGTCAGGCGTCCCCTCGGCAGACTCTGTAGCGTCCCAGACTGCCAAGGATCGCTATTGGAAAGGCATCCTAAAGAAGTGTTTTTCTTCGTCAGATTCTTCACAAAAAATTATCCTAAATGTGCAGGAGCAACTTTCAGCCTTAGTAGGAGTTTTTACTAAGGAAACTCCCAGGGAAAAGGACTCTTTCCTTCCTATAAAGAAGACGAAGGGAAAGAAAGAAGACACGGAAGTTTCGGCTTATACTCGGAGGAGTATGAAGAATGCGCCAAAAACGCCAACCTGGCGCTATGCGCCAGATGCGCCAGATGAGTTTGAGACTCTATACGAGTCAGAAGAGCCAGAAGCGCCAGATGCGCCAGAAGAGCCAGCCTGGCGAAATGCGCCAGAAGCGCCAGATGCGCCAGAAGCGCCACCCTGCCGAAATGCGCCAGAAGCGCCAGATGCGCCATATGCGCCAGAAGAGCCAGCCTGGCGAAATGCGCCAGAAGCGCCAGAGGCGCCATATGCGCCAGAAGCGCCAGCCTGGCGAAATGCGCCAGAGGCTCCAGATGCGCCAGAAGCGCCAACCTGCCGAAATGCGCCAGAAGCGCCACTCTGCCGAAATGCGCTAGAAGCGCCAGCTTGGCGCAAGGAATCACGAGCGTCAACCCGGCGCAATGAGCCACAAGTGACAAATAAGAGACGGACTTCTTCCAAAAGACAATTAATCCAGGAAGATTTGTTTGGCTTTCGGAAGGATAAGCCTTTACCTGACAAGGGCTTTAGTTGTCGCACAAGCGGCCGTATTCCTTGTCAGGACATAGGTCGTTCCGGAGAAAGCGATAGGAGAGGACATCCTTCGTCGGACAGAGAAGAAAGGTGTCGCACAAGCAGCCATCGCTCTTTCCAGGAGAAGGATAAGGTCGTTTTGCAGGATCAACCTATCTCTCGTAGGGACGCAAGTTATCGCACAGGCGGTCGTCGTTCTTGCGAGAGTGGGGTGGATGTTGCAAGAGGCCAGTCTCCTACTATGAATAAACAATCCTCTTCGGAATTGGATTTGGAAGAGATTTCCGGACTCTGAAAATCACTCGGCTCCGGGTTTTTTTGTCAGATTACAAGACGCTGGCAGCCTCTTACTTCAAGAGTTTGGGGACTTTTTAAGCCCTACTGCTCCTCCTTCTCCAAGGTCCTTGTTTACAAGCACGAAGGTCCCGAAACAATCATCTTTTATTAAAATGAAACCAACCATTTCCATGAACAATGCTCTCCGATTCGTAGGAAATTGGTTGGAATCCAAGGAGAAGGAGGGGAAGACAGTCTTTACCTGCCCTCCTTCCAGACTATCAGGGAAGAAGGGAATTTGGTACGAGACGGGCAAACCATGGAGTCTAGCTCTCCCGTCTACTGCAGAAGCAGAATTTTCGAATCTGGTAGATTCGTATAGGAGACAAGCCTTGTCATCAGCAAAGATCACACGGGGGACTTCTGAGATGGACCATCTTCTCAAGGGATTGTTTAATGTCTTAGAAGTTTTTAACTTCTTAGACTGGTCCCTTGGGGTGTTGGCCAAAAAGACACAAGAGGAGGAATCTCTTAGTCCAGAAGTCCTTCATAGTGTTCTTTCCTGTATGGACAAGGCGGTTCAGAATGGATCAGGAGAGGTGCCCTCTCGGTTTGGTACTGGTATTCTGAAGAAGAGAGTCTTATTTAGCTCTTTTCTGACGAAAGCGGTTACTCCTACTCAGAGGTCATCTCTTCTGTATGCTCCTCTGTCGGACCAACTTGTTTCCTTCAAATCTTGTAAAAGATATTTCTCATTCTTTGACAAAAAAGGCACACAGAGCTGTTGGCCCAATCTGCAAAGAAATCAAGGACTTCGGGTCCTATTAAGAGAGAGACTCGGGCTCCTCAACAGCCCCTTCGAGGAAGTACCTCGGCCAGACCCTCTTTTAAGAAAAGAGGAGTGCAGAAGTAGGCCTTCCTTCAGACCTATCAAGAGAGCTAAATAATGAGACAACAGTCCTTCAAGCACCGGTAGGAGCCAGGCTTCGGAAATTTTCCGAAGAATGGGCTCGGAGACAGGCAGAAATTTGGTCCTTTCCGTGGTAACAAAGGGATATATGATTCCCATTTCGAGGACAGCCCTCCCTTGACTACGAACCCGAGGGAACTGTCAGCCCAATACAGGGACCCTGCCAAGAAAGAAGCAGTATTGCAACTGGTAGAATAGATGTTGCAAAAGGAGGCCATTGAAGTGGTTCGGGATCCGCATTCCCGAGGATTCTACAACCGTCTTTTTCTGGTTCCGAAATCCTCGGGAGGGTGGAAACCGGTCCTGGAGGGGAGCGCATTGAGCCGATTTGTGGAGAACACAAAGTTCTCTATGGAAACATCAAAATCGGTTCTTGCGGCTCTTCGTCCAGGAGATTGGATGGTCTCCTTAGATCTACAAGATGCATACTTTCATGTCCCCCTGCATCCATCATCGAAGAAATATCTCCGATTCATGATGCAGGGGAAAGTATACCAATTCAGAGCCCTATGCTTCGGCCTTTCAACGGCCCCTCAAGTGTTCACGAGGCTTATCTGGACGATTGGCTAATAAGAGCAAAATCGGAAATTCAGTGCTTGAAGGACTTGGAGAAGACTTTGAACTTGACAAAATCTTTGGGACAGCTGGTGAACCTCGAGAAATCACAATTGATACCCAGACAGAACATAGTCTATCTGGGGATACAGATGGATTCTCGGGGTTTTCGGGCGTTTCCATCTCAAGCAGAATTACTCGAGACTTAGAAAAGATCTCTAACTTCTTAGAGAAAGAACGGACCTCGGCGAGGGAATGGCTCAGTCTGCTGGGCTCCCTTTCCTCGTTAGAGCAGTTCATTTCCCTGGAAAGATTAAAATCTCAGACCTCTGCAATTTTATCTAAAGAGGATGTGGAGTCAAAAGACAGGAGACTTGTCAGACTTTTTTCCCATCCAACAGGGGATAAATCAGACCTAAAGTGGTGTTAACCCCAGTTAACAAGGAACGAAGGGGTGTCCCTCTTGATTCGGAACCCTCACCGAGTGTTGTTTTCCGATACCTCGGAAACAGGTTGGGGAGCAACACTGGGTCCAAAGGAAGTAGCAGGTGTTTGGACCAGACAACAAACTACTCTGCACATCAATGCGAAGGAACTCCGGGCAATTCATCTAGCCCTGGAATACTTCGAAGCGGAAGTCAGGGAGGTGGTAGTTCAAGTCAATTCCGACAACACCACAGCTCTGGCTTACATCCGGAATCAAGGGGGCACTCACTCTTTCTCTCTGAACGAAATAGCGAGAGCTCTATTAACCTGGACAGAGGAACGGGGCATTATTCTGCGTACAAGGTTTGTCCAAGGAGTAAAAAACCTAACGGCAGACAGATTGAGCAGAAAGAACCAGGTTCTCCCGACAGAGTGGATGCTCCACTCAGAAGTCTGGGAACAAATAGGGTCACTCTGGGGGAGACCCCAGATCGACCTGTTTGCCACGTTCCTCTCCAGGAAAAATAAAAAGACAACTTGCTGCTCGCTAGAAGAAGATCCCAGAGCCACGCGATCGATGCTTTTCCTCATGGATGGTCAGAATAGCATGCATACGCCTTTCCCCATTCAATTGCTGGGGGAAGTAGTAAGAAAATTTGTGGCATCGGAAGAATGAGAATGACTCTAATTGCTCCCTTTTGGCCTTCCCGAATCTGGTTCACAGAGGACTGGAATGGACGGTGGACTTCCCCAGATCTCTACCAGACAGTACAGATCTGCTCGGACAACCCCACTTCGAGAGGTTCCACAAAAAATATCCAAAGTCTCTCCCTGACTGCCTTTCGACTATCGAAAGACTGGTCAGAGCGAGAGGCTTTTCAAAGAAAGTGGCAACTTCAATTGCTAGAGCCCGCAGAGCCTCTACCCTGCGGGTCTACCAATCGAAGTGGGAAGTTTTCCGTAGATGGTGTAGGTCGAAAAAGCTGTCCTCTTCCAATACCTCTGTAACCGAATCTGCGGATTTTCTCCTCTTTTTAAGAGAAGAATCCAAATTGGCCTTATCAAAGATTAAGGGATATAGGAGCATGCTCTCAGCTGTTTTTAGAAACAGAGGGCTGAACCTCGAGAATAATAAGGATCTTCATGATCTCATCAGGTCTTTCGAGACTAAGAAATTGAGATCATCAATTCCCCCGAGTTGGAACCTGGACGTTGTCCTAAAGTTCTTGATGTCGGACAGGTTCAAACCTATAGATAAAATCTCATTCAGAGATCTGACTAGCAAATGCATATTCCTGTTGGCTCTAGCAACTGCTAAGAGGATCAGTGAATTACATGCTTTGGACTCTCGGGGGAAATGGAATTTAGAAAAGACTAGGCTGTCATTTCTTTCCAGGATCTTTTCCTAGCGAAGAATGAGAACCCTTCTAAACCTTGGCCTAGAAGTTTCGAAGTCAAGGGACTCTCTTCTCTGGTAGGAAGAGAGTTGGATCGGTCCCCTTTGCCCAGTCAGGACCTTAAAATTTGATTTAGTAAAGAGCTCATAGGAATTGCCAAGAGAACTCTTTAAAGCTGCTGAGAGTGAAAGCTCATGAAGTCCGGGCTGTGGCAACTTCCCTTTCTTTACGAAGAATATGTCCATGAGAAAACATTTGAGCAGCAACTTATTGGAGGTGCAATTCAGTATTTGCATCCCACTATTTAAAGGATGTTAGAATACATACGATAAATGATTCTCTCTTGGACCTTATGTATCAGCGGATACTATGCTGGGAAATGGAGCAGACGCTGATCCTTAAAAAATTGTTTTAATATTTAATAATTAGTTTTAATATTGTTGTTGAGTTGTGGGTTGCTTGAAAGGATGTCCGGGGATGACTCCTTTCAATCTTACTACTAACCCCAATGAGGATATCGGTGATCGGGATTAGTGTCGTGCTCTATGATCATGCCAATAGGGCAAGGTGTTTTGTCATGTAAGTGGATAGGACCCCATTGACAAAGATCCTAAGGTTCTGAAGCGTAAGTGGGTAAGACCCCTGTAACAGACCATCAAGAACTCTTAGCATGAGGTCACTACCTCGCTGAGGCTCTTGAAGCGATACGGGCTCCTAGGCAGTAGCCATGAAGTCTTTCGCTAACACAGGTAGGAATCAAGGTTTTTAAATTTATTACCTACAACATATGTTGGGACTGTCTATTTCAGTAAATTAGCTGTCTCTTACCCTCCGCCAAAGGTGCCAATCAGCTAAGTATATATCTGACAGGTAAGTTGAATGCATAAAAATGTTATTGTCATGATACAATAAAGTTTTATGCATACTTACCTGGCAGATATATACGGTGTATGGCCCACCCGACCTCCCCTCAGGAGACAGGTGGAAGAGAAAAATCTGTCTTAGAAAACGGGAATGATTCCTACTTCCGCCACCAGCGGCGGGGCGGTAGATCACCTGACCTACCTGTAGAGTGTGCCGCGAAATTCGAATTTCTATCGGGGACGACGGAGTCTATAGCTAAGTATATATCTGCCAGGTAAGTATGCATAAAAACTTTATTGTATCATGACAATAAACATATTTCCATATTTATTGGCGGGGCTTTCGCTTTAGTTTTTGCTCTTTTTTTGTTATTACGTGCTTATTTTACTGTTCTATTTTTGATAATACTTTATGTGCATGTTCCAGGTGCAATATACCAACATTCTGTAAGACCGAATTTCTATTCAAGACCGTAGTTTTCTCATCGACCACCAGTGTCCCTTGTACAAGGGACACTGAGTTTCACATTTTTTTTCATAAAATCATTTATTTTCCCTGTAGGATGATAAACTAACAGAGAATATGCGTTATTATAGTGCTAATAATACCTGATAATTTCATTAGCCTGTCTTGATTAGTGTATTTTGGCAAATATTTTTACGATGGGCACCCCTCCAAACTCGAGTCACTACCGAGAGATTCAGTTCGGCAGCGAACACAATGTTTACATTCTGCTCACCCACCCGGTAAAGAAGGGGTTAAGGGAAAACAAAGGAGTGTCCCTGCAAGTACGGAACCCAAGCCTGACATTGTTTCAGACGCCTCGGAGGCGGGCTGGGGTGCAACATTGGGATCCAAAGAAGTGTCAGGCACCTGGTCGGGCAACATGGTGTCATGGCACATAAATTGCAAAGAGCTCTTAGCAATTCACCTGGCCGCTAAAGAGCTTCGAACACTTAGTCAGAGGCAAAGTCGTGCAGATAAATTCAGACAATACGACAGCTCTGGCTTATGTCAAGAAGCAAGGAGGGACGCACTCTTTTGCTCTGTACGAGCTGGCAAGGGATCTACTGATTTGGGCGAACCAAAGGAAGGTAGTTCTCTAACAAGGTTTGTTCAAGGGGAGAGGAATGTGAGAGCGGGACAGATTGAGCAGGAGATTCCAGGTCCTTCCACAGAATGGACACTCCACTCAGAAGTCTGTCAGAGCCTTTGGCTCCTTTGGGGGAAGCCTCAAATAGATCTTTTCGCCACATTCCTCTCCAAAAGGATAGAAACATTTTGTGCCCTGGTGGAGGATCCCGGGCTTATGCAACAGACGCCTTTCTCCTGGACTGGTCAGGGATAGACGTTTACGCTTTTCCCCCGTTCAAGATACTGGGGGAAGTAGTCAGAAAATTCGTGGCATCCGAAGGAACCCAAAGATGACTGTGATCGCTCCGTATTGGCCAGCTCCAAATTTGGTTCACAGAGGTGAATGGAATGGACAGTGGACTTCCCCAGATCTCTTCCAAACAGAATAGATCTGCTCAAACAACCCCACTTCGAGAGGTTACCATCAAAATCTACCCGCTCTTGCTCTGACTGCCTTTCGACTATCGAAAGACTTGTCAGAGCGAGAGGGTTTTCTCGCAGGCAGCAAACGCAATTGCTAGAGCCCGCAGATCATCTACTAGGCGAGTGTACCAATCGAAGTGGGAAGTTTTCAGAAACTGGTGTAGGTCGAAGAAGCTGTCCTCTTCCAGTACCTCTGTGACCGAAATTGCAGATTTCCTTCTGTTTCTTAGACAAAAGTCGCATCTCTCGGTACCAACTATTAAGGGGTACAGGAGTATGCTTTCAGCAGTCTTTAGAAACAGAGGATTAGATCTAACGAATGATAAGGATTTGCACGACCTCATTCGTTCCTTCGAAACATCTAAATCACTTGAACCTAAGGTTCCAAGCTGGAACTTAGATGTGGTTCTTAAATTTCTATCATCAGATGAATTCGAACCACTTCACACTGCTTCGTTTCGTAACATCACTAGTGTTTGTTTCTGATGTCTCTTGCAACGGCAAAAAGAATCAGTGAGTTGCACGCCCTTGAATCAAGAGTTGGCTTCAAAGGAGACTCTGCAATTTGTTCATTTCAGTCCCTTTTTCTGGCCAAAAATGAAAACCCTTCGAATCCCTGGCCCAGGAGCTTCGAAAGTGAAAGGACTTTCTAGTTTGGTGGGCAGAGAGGCAGAAAGATCCCTTTGCCCAGTTAGAGCTCTAAAATTTTATCTGGACAGGAAGAAGCAGTGGGGGGTTCGCATAAAGGTCTTTGGTGCTCAGTGAAAGACCCCAAGAGAGCAATGTCCAAGAACGCATTAGCCTTCTTTGTTAGAAGTGTTATCACAGAAGCTCATAAGAATTGTCCAGATGATTCTTTTAATCTTTTAAGAGTGAGAGCCCACGAAGTTAGAGCAATCGCAACCTCTGTGGCGTTCCAAAGAAATATGTCACTAAAGAACATTTTGGACGCAACTTATTGGAGATGCAACTCTGTGTTTGCATCCCATTATTTAAAAGACGTGCGAGTTACGTATGATAAATGTTTTTCTTTAGGTCCGTTTGTGTCAGCACAGACGGTTCTGGGTAAAGGAGAAAGCACCAATCCTTAAATTATGTACGTAACCCTCTTGTCGGATGTCTCGGGTTTTCGGTGTATGGGAGTGTCAGTTGTCGCACAGGCGGCCTTCACTTCTCTTCATTTGAAAATCGAGTGACATCTGGACTATTAGAGGGGTACAAAAATTTTGTTGATTTTTGTATGTATGAGTTTCGAGTTTGTGGTTGTTTGCTAAGAGTTTGGGGATAACTCTAGGCAATCCTAGAACTAACACGGGTTAGGATCGGGTGATCGGGATTGGTTGTGTGCTCCTTAAATAAGTGCGTGTTGTCATATAAGCGGATGTGCTCCCATGACAAACGCCAGTTAGGATTCTGTCGAGTAAGTGGAAGAGACCCCATCGACAGATCCACAAGAACTCTTGGCCACAGATCACTATCTCGCTAAGGCTCTTGAGATGAAGCAGACTCCTGGGCAGTAGCCACGAAGTCTTCCATCTAAAAAGGTAGGAACTAAGGTTTATTTATACCTACAACATATGTTGTTTACCTGTCTAGTCAGTTGGTTAGCTGTCTCTTGCCCTCCACCAAGGGTGTCAATCAGCTGTGTATTATCTGACAGGTAAGTTGAATGTATGAAAATGACATTGTTATGATACAATAAAGTTTCATACATACTTACTTGGCAGATATATATCAATTGAAGACCCACCCAGCCTCCCCGCAGGAGACAGGTGGAAGAGAGAATCTGATTAGAAAACGGGAATAGTTCCTAGTCCTGCCACCCAGAGCAGGGCGGTAGATCACCTGACCTACCTGTAGCGAGTGCCGCGAAATTTGAAATTCTGTCGGGAACGACGGAGTCTATAGCTATGTATATATCTGCCAGGTAAGTATGTATGAAACTTTATTGTATCATAACAATGTCATTTTCAGTACCTCCGTCTTAGGATTTTGGAAACTTCATGGCCGCTAAATATCCTAATTGTCTTTTGATTTATTGACTTGGATTTGTGGCTAGGCATACGCTATCTTAAATTGTTTTGAATATGATTCATTTTTGTATATCTGAATCTAGTTAGGCTAGTTTCAGAGGGTGTTGTCTGCTAAGATAGGGTGTGGCTACCGAAAGCTTCGGTAGTTCCGCACTCGATATGCACGAGGGCTAGGTGTCTTGCTTCTTTGTTGAGATTTGTCATGTAAGGAGTGTGAGACTTTGTCTAATTCCATAAGGAAGACGTATGATTCATATGTACGCAATTAATCAGTAAACAAAGTCAGGGTAGGCTAACCTACCTGTAGACTATTTTGCCTAACCCTGTAGTATGGCCTACGGGCTATAAATATGTCTCGTGAGGTAATGCCCTTTACGTTATAGATTCCATCTGTATCTTGGAATCTAAGGTGCTCGCTCTCCTATCATTGTGGTGAAAAGTGCTACTTCTGTTAGTTGTTACTACTCCTAACCCTGTAATGTTGCCTTCGGGCCCTAAACAGTTTCTGTAGAGGGTATTGACCTTTCTCTGATACTCTATCGATTCGTAACTTAGAATCGAAAGTGCTGGCTTTGGAGAGCAAAAGTGAAGTGGCTAAGTGCAGTGACAGTGCCCCTTGTGTAGTGGAGGGTGCGTCAGATCGGCCTTATTTTGCCTCTAGGCCGGGACCTCTGCTTGACTCCCAGGAACAGGGAGAGAGCATGTCGAAAGCCGAAGGAGGGTTACGAGGAACTCCCACCGATCTGACGTGCCTTCGGCAGACCTGAAGTTACTCCCCAGGCTGCCAAAGTGCGTGCACGAATCCTGAAGGATTGCTGCTCGTCCTCCGAAGCGTCCTCCCTGCGCAGGGTTTGGAGCTTTCGGAAGGACTCGCGCCCTCTAAATAGAAGCTTTATAGAAGAGGAGTTTCACGTCCTCTCTCTCTCTCTCGTCATGCGTTGCAGTGAGAAGTAAGAAGGCGAACGTCGCCCTGAACTCATGTACGTCTTTCCACCGAGAAAAGGGAAAGCAAGTCATATTAGCAGGACGCTTTTGAGCGCGGACGTCCTAGCTTTGTTGCTGTGAGAATAAGAAGGCGTTCCCTCGCCCCGCGTATTCTCACACGATCAACCCTTCACCTGAGACTGCTTCGTGCAGTCGGTTTTTCTCCGAGATGTCTAATGCTCTTCCCTGAAGGCAGTTCGCTTGCATTGACGCCTGTCAGGAGCGTGGACGCTTTTCTGCACGCTTTTTTTTTGACGCTCGGCTTGGACGGGACGTTCGGATGGACGCCAGGCGCGCGCGCGGGTGCACGCCAAGCGCGCACCAGTAGACGCCGAGGCGAGCGCACGCCAGTGGATACCGAGCGCGGCGGCGCGCCGAGAGTGCTCGCCTGCTCGCAGTGGACGCCGACGGGCGCCGCCGAGAGTGCTCGCTGCTCGCCAGTGGACGCCGAGCGCGCGCCGAGAGTGCTCGTGCTGCGTGGACGAGCGTGCTCGCTGCTGTCAGTGGACGCCGAGCGCGCACGCCAGGTGTGTCGCCTGACTGAACGTTTCTGTTGAAGTCTTCAAGCTGATTTGGGCTAAGATTTTTTACCTAACTTCGGTGATCCTTCTACATCGCCTGCGAAGAATGTGAAGTAAGCAGTGCTTCGGAGGAAGCTTAAAGTGAAAAGGCAACTTCGTTTTCGCTAACCCAGCAAACCAACGACCACGGGTTTCGTGAATTATAGAGGTCTTTGTCAGTAATATTGCTTTTCTCGTAAAGTCCAGGATTGGATGGAGTTATGGAACAGCTCCACAGGAAAGATCTCTTTTGCTCTACGCAGTCAAGACTTTGCGGGTAAGGCAGCTATGGGTTATGTAAAAGCTCGACGTCCTGCACGTCAGGACTCTCGGCAACGTTCAGTAGGATTCTTGCAAAGGCACTCATCAAAAGGAGGAAAGCGCAAGACAGGACTTCCTTTGCCATACTGCCATAAATTTTGATACGGGAGAGGAAGCTGGTTGGAGAGTTTCTTCCTCTTCCCCGGATAATTTTGCAAGCTTTTAGCCCCATCTGAAAGGCTTTTCAGATGATAGATTTTGTTTAGTTCCTAGTCGGGACTTACGCTGCCGAATTGAACATCGTCGTTCTACCTGTCGTAAGCCGTCTCTTAACAGGATTCTTGCCCCTTCCTCGTTTGAGACGGGAATCGAAAATAAAATGCTCGACTTCCTGGATTACGTTTTGTCAATTCAGTGAATTTCCCCCATTGACAATATACTATCGTTTTGTCAAGTAAGTGGGTATCCCCTCATTGACAAATTATCTCTTTGTCCCGTAAATGGGTTAGTTCTCATTGACAAACTTCTCATTAACTTTATATTGTGTAAGCGGATAAGCTCTTATTGACAAGATTCGGAAGAGCTCTCATTCATCATTCGCAGACTCGTACAAGAAATAGACTTGTAGACTACGTCAATGAACGCTTATGTCCAATAACATAAGAAGCTTGAGCTGTCCGCTTCAATTCTCTTGAGTTTTGTTTATGAAACTTGCTGTCAGATATGTATGTAGCTGTATTTTCCGAATTCAGCTATAGTATATATGTCTGCCAGGTAAGTATGAAAAAACTTTATTGCAATATAATATCATATTTTGCCTTGCGTTATTTTACTACTGGTTGGTTCAAGTCATATACGCTTGCTGTAGTTACCTCTTCGGATGGCAACCGAGAGGTCTGTTGTCTATTAATTTAAGGACATTTAATCATTACTCCCTGCAGCCTTCCAGGAGTTTCCGATTTATCTTTTACCGTTGTATGGTAGTTGTTATGACGACACAAACGCATCTATATATTTAGCGTTTTCTGTTTCGCTTAAATATACCAGCTTGAGAGTCTCTTTATGCTAAAAAAAAAAAAAAAAATTACGGACCTATTTCTTCGTAGAATAGGGTAGCTGGCAAACCCAGGCATAAAGTTAAGAGACGACGATCGTAAGCTGCTGCTGTCACTGTCCTCTCCGCCAGTCCAAAACGAGGCAGTACCAGCTCGTTGTTCGCTGTCATGCGCGGTAGGTTACGCTCTCTCTCCTGCGGGATTGACTGACTAACCGTATCTCTGTGCTGGCAGTTACGTCTCTCTCTCTCCTGCGGGATTGACTGACTAACTGTATCTCTGCCCATACAATCACGGACTTTAGCCTAAGATTGAGGGGTGATTTCTTACATGAACTGAATAAACATTGCATTCGTTTTTGCCTTACTATGTCTCAGAGATATCTCTACTGTCGGTGCTCGTTACCGCACGGTATAGGACTACGAGTCTACGCAACATTTCACTATTATATGCTCTCTGCTTAGGCAAAGCGCCAGCCTTTTTAGGGAAGTAAACATACTGTTTGTGAGGGAATGGACTGAGCTCGCTGGGGACCATTTTCCTTCCTAAAGAAGTTTTGTTTCCCTGAATAGACTGCAATTCAGACCTCTACAGTTTTTTTCCTACCGGGAAACTTAAATTTTATTAAAGATCTAGGAATGATTCTGAACATCTCTCGGTGCGTTAAGTATCACTTGAGGTGATAGAGAAGGTGCCGGACATCTGGAGAGGGTTTCAGATGTCCTGGATCATAATCTGAAAGAAGTGGAAGCAATTCTGTCGTCCCTCCAGTCCTGGAAACGAGTTTTTGGAACCAGTGGTCCATATCAACTCTGATCTTCCACAGCTCTCTCATATCTTAGGAAGTATCTTCTCTCGGTCCCTGTTCGGGTTTACGAGAAAGAGCCTATTATAACAACAGACGTAGAATGTAACGATCCTCTAGAGGTTCGTTACAGGATTGCAAAAGTCCGTACGAATCGTCTCGATCGACGGCAGCAATACTGACTTCCGAGTGGAATCTTTCTTTAGAAGTATGTTGAGAGTTATGGAGACTTTAGGGACGTCCTTTCATACATCTCTCGCTATGATATGAACAGGGATGGATGTTAGTCTCTTTTCCCCTTTTTCAAACGCATAGGAAATGTAATAAGATGATTTATACCATCACAGGGAGCGACAATGACGCTAATCGCCCCATGTGGCCTTCAAGATCCTAGATTCACAGAGGTCACGTCCTTCCAAGGACCTTTTCCGAGAGAGTCGGTCTACTTTAACACGAAAGGTACCTATAACCTCTCCGCTCTGAGTCTGACTACGTTCAGACTATCGAGATGTTGACAGCATAAGATTGCCGTCTTCCCTTTCCGTTTGAAGAATGGGATAAGCTTGGCAGTCACAACTATTAAAGAATACGCAAATATGTTGTTGACGGCCTTTGGGCTCAGAGATTTGCTTATGTCAAACAACAAAGCCCTTCACGATCTTTGAGTTCTGTGGAATCTCGAAACTCGCTCACCATCTACTTTTTGTCTCACCTGTTTTCCTCGGAGTCAGACACTCGTGCGAGATCAGGAGACACATAGTAGCCCTGAGTTCTTGTTGACGAAGTCGGTTGCGTTTACACACCCCCGATGATCGTTTAACATGAGACCAGGTTGGACTGTCAGGCATTCGTCCTTCGGGACTGAATCGCCTTTTTGCTCCTCGTCCTTTCTCCTGGCACCAGAAGCTCGAGTCAGGAGTGGCTCAGGAGTTGATTCGCTAACGACGTGGGTTGCGTTCATACCCCAAGGTTTGCTTAGCTTGAATCGCCCAGGCAGTCCAGACACTCATCCTTCAGCGAAGAATAGTGCCTTATGGTCTTCAGGGTACAGCCTTGCTGTCCTTGATGCGTCTGACTGGTCAACTGGTCGGTCACCTGACTTTAGGTACAGACTGACTGACTGTGCATGTCCAGATCGAAGCTTTCAATATGGAACTTAGACATAGTCTGAAGTTCTTGATGTCAAAGCATTCGAACATCTCCTACCTGTTAAGTTCTTGCAGTGATCAGGAAGGCCCTTTTCTAACCACCCTAGATACGACAAAGAGGGTTAGTGAGGTTTTCAGCCATCGTCAGAAGTTTTGGCATTAGAGAAACACAAGGCGGTGTGCTTCTCTAAGCCTTCCGTTGTGGCCTAAGAATGGAAACCGTCTTGTTCTTGGGCCAGGAGCTTGGAATCAAGAATGGCACAAGTTATTGGGCAGGAGCCAGAGAGAGTCCTGTGCCCTGTCAGGTCTCTCAAGTTTTTTATACACATAAAACTCAAGAAAGTCGAAGTCGTACGGACAATCTGCAGTGTTCCGAAAAGACCAGACTTGCCTATCGAAGAACACCCTGGCTTTATTGTTAAGGAGTTCTTTCAAAAAAGCTCCTTCATTGTGTTGGCACAAAGATTTGAAATCTTTTGATTTGAATGCTCACGAGGTGAGGGCGCGGCCTCGGAAGCATTTCAAACAGAGCATGGCACTCAGCAACATCCTGGAGTACCATGTTTTAGCGAAGCAACTCTGTGTTCAATTCACACTCCCTGCGAGATGTGAAGATGGCATATGAGATCTGCTGCCTCGCTAGGGCCAATACGTGTCTGCAGACACAATCTTGGGGGCAAGTAGTACCACTCATCCTATCCTGTAGAAAATGGTTAGGAAGAGCTCTTAATTTAGTAGTTGAGTCGCCGACAACGGTGACTTCTTAACTCTTAAGCCTTAGTTAAACACACCTTAACTTTGGCTAGGTTGGTCAGGTGGTGATATATATTTTTATATATATATTTATTTTACTTCTTAGCCCTCATGGTATGGTCATTATGGTCTAGTCACGTCGTGGTCTCGCCCCTGTTGACAGATCATCTGGAGTGCACCAGCTATATAGGTCTCTACCTCGCTGGCAACTCTAGTAGCACAAGCAGACTTACGTGGCAATAACCACGAAGCCAGCAATGCTAACAGGTGGAACCAAGATGTAAATCATCTGCATGCATTTGTTTCCCAAAATCCTTCTATTTCTGTCCCTCCCACCTCCAACGGTGGGATTCAGCTATATATATATCTGACAGGTAAGTTTCATGAACAAAATGATATTGTTATGATACAATAAAGTTTGTTCATACTTACCTGGCAGATATATATAATTAGTACCCACCCACCATCCCACCCTCAGGGGACAGTGGAAATAAAAATTATGAATAGAAAATGGGACTGGTTCCTGATACCCGCCTCCCAGCGGCGGGAATGGGTACTAACCACCTCTGGCCGACCACGTGTGTGCCGGAAGTTTTTGAATTTCTGTCGACTTCAGAAAATACAGCTATATATATATCTGCCAGGTAAGTATGAACAAACTTTATTGTATCATAACAATATCATTTTTCAAAAAATCACAGCGCGCTTAGTTTTCAAGATTAAGAGTTCATTTTTGGCTCCTTTTTTGTCATTGGCTGAAGTTTAGTATGCAACCATCAGAAATGAAAAAAATTATCATTATCATATATAAATAATGCGATATATGATAGCGCAAAAACGAAATTTCATGTATGACACTTACCTGGCAGGTATATATATAGCTATATTCTCTATTCTCTGTTCGCACTGGCAGAATTTTCAAAACTCGTGGCAACGCTAGATCATGGTAGTTCAGGTGATCGCCACCCGTTCCCGTGGCGCTGGTGCTCGGAATCATTCCCATTTTCGTCAGATTTTTTCTGCCAGCCGAACCGGCAACATCGTTGTGGGTTCCCTGCTAGAATTTCGAACTCGTCAGCTGACTTTCGCTGTACTTTGATGGATTATTGGGTATCGTATTGGAAAGTTGGATTGGCAATCGCGTTTGGAATTTCTTATAATGTCTGATTCTGCTTTAGTATTTAGTGTGTGTGAAAGAAGGGTGCAAGGTGAGACTGCCGAAAGCCCGGTAGACCCTCACACAGTATGTAAGAAGTGTAGAGAGGGTGTGTGTACTTGGGATAATAGATGTAATGAGTGTGAAAGTTTAAATGAGAAGGAATGGAAGACTTTTCACTAAATATGTTGAGAGACTAGAAAAGGATGAGGTAAGGAGATCGGTTATCTCGGAGTGAGAGGTCCAGGCTCTTCTAGTAAGGCCTTGAAAATGCTTCTGTTATTTCTCCCCCCTCCTTCCCAAGTAGAAGTTGTAGATCCTTCTCATCAGGTTTCTCCTGCGCCTGCTGCTGTTCTGAGGATCCTAATTATGTGAAAGGTGTTTTTGCCGGCCCCGGTTGCGTCAATGGGCAATCATATTCAGCGTCTTACAGACAAAGTGGGTACTTTTGAGAGTGTCAGTGTAGTGGAGGGGGCGGCTGATCGTCTCTCTCGTGCTCCTAGACCTAGGCCTCTGCCAAGCTCCCAGACCCAAGGGAGAAGGCATGTCGACAGTCGAAGGGAGGCGAGAGGGTTTCCCTTACGATCAGTCGTCCCTTCAGGCAGTCCTGTTGCGTCCCAGGCTGCAGCAGTGCGCCATAGAAAAGGCGACACTGGGAGTGTTTTTCTTATACCGATAGTTCTGCGTCAGGCAGGTATCGACGTTATGCGGAAGAATCGCGTCCGCTGAAGAGGACGCATAGACCTACGTCATCCAGGATGAACTTGACGCTCAAGAGCGGTGGAGTAGCCCCGAGGATTTTCTCATCTAGTGACGATGAAGACGTGGTTCCGGTTAAAAGGAGGAGAACTTTTCGTTCAAGGCAGGACGCAAGACTTCATTTAGACGGCGGTTCGCCTGATAGGAGCCCTCCTTCTGCATCCTGGGCAGTTTCTTCCTGTATCTTCTCCTTCTCGTAGACCTCAGGTTCGAGCTTCCTCGTCTTCGTTCCCCGCATGCTCAGGCAATCCCGTCAGGAAACAGAGACTAAGGACTTTCTTAAAGAGATGCAAGGAAGGTTAGCCGATCTAGTTAAATCGTGGGGAAAAACAACGAAACATCCTCCTACGAGACGTAAGGACGCGTCCCTCCCAGTCAAGTACCTCCAAAAGGACGCATGATTGTTTGCCTCCTCCTCATCGCACTTTCGGATTCATCGTGTAGGACGCAAGTTACCGGGACAGGACGCAATCTCGGAGTCGGATTCAGCGTTTGTCGACGTATCTCTAGAAGGACGCAGGCGGCAGGGCCTTCTTCTTCCCGAGAGGTTAGAGAAGATGTTCAGCAGCAAGACCTTGGATTACAAGATGTTTCTTCGGCAGAAGAGGAGATGGAAGACTTAGGCGTCTGAAGAAGAGAAAGATGGTGAAACACCTTCTTCAGACTACAAGAAGTTAAACTGATTGCCTTTTGTCAGTTTTTGAAGGGGGAATTTCAGCCTTCAGCTCCGATGTCACCCCTTTTCTCAATTCTCCAAGAATAAAAACACCGAAGAAGTCATCGTTTTTTGAAGATGAAGCTTTCAATTACAGCTAAGAAGGCTCTTCAAAGGATCGATACGTGGTTGAAAGAAAACAGGGAAGCGGGCAAGACTTCTTTCTCCTTCCCTCCAGCCAAATTGGCATCGAAGTCCGGAATCTGGTATGCGACGGGGGAAAGTCTCGGCCTGGGAGTTCCTGCCTCCTCCCAGGGGGATTTTTCCAACATTGTTGACAGTTTCCCGCAGACATGCTTTGAATTCAGCTAAAGTTTGGTGGACGTCATCAGAGTTAGATCATCTCTTGAAAGGTATTTTCCGGACATTCGAGGTTTTCAATTTTCTTGATTGGTCCTTAGGGGCTCTGACGAACCGTGGAGAGATAAGGAATCAACTGCTTCGCAACTTCCAAGCAGTATTATGTCCTGCATGGACAAGCCCTAAGGGATGGGGTCGAATGAGTTAGCTTCGCTTTTCACCGCGGAGGAGTTTTAAAGAAGAGGTCACTCCTGTGCTCTTTTGCTGCAAAGGGCGTTTCTAACGCCCAGAAATCCGAATTGGTTTTTTCCCCACTCTCGGATCAGTTTTTTCCTTCGGATCTTATCAAGGTATTTCGCTTTCCCTGACTCAGAAGGCGACGCAGGACCTTTTAACGTCTTCGGTAAGGAAATTTTTACCCACCAAAGTGGTTAGAAGGCACCTAAGGAGTCAAGACAGGCTAGTCAGCCCTTTCGAGGCAAGTCCTTTTCTCGTCCTTCCTTCAGAGGAAGAAGAGCTCCTTCCAAGAGGGGTTCGAAACCCAGTAATAAACAATGAAGAACAAGTCCTTCAGACATCAGTTGGGGCCAGACTCCAGAAGTTTTGGGAGATTTGGCAAGAAAAGGGAGCAGATCCTTGGGGTTGTCACGGTAGCCAAGGAAGGTTACAAGATCCCTTTTCTGAAGAAACCACTTCTTTCGACATCGAACCAAGAGAGCTTGGAGCTCACTACAGCGATCCAGGGAAACAAGAAGCACTACAAGAGCAAGTACTTCTATGCTCAGGGAAAGGAGCAATAGAACCTGTTCTGGATCACTTATCCCCGGGATTTTACAACCGGCTTTTCTTAGTAGCGAAATCTCGGGGGGATGGAGACCAGTACTGGACGTAAGTCAACTCAACTTATTTGTTGGAGAAGACAAAATTTACTATGGAGATGACCGATTCAGTACTGGCAGCGGTACGTCCAGGGGACTGGATGGTTGTTCCGTGGACCTTCAAGACGCATATTTTCATATCCCAATTCATGCAGGATCCAGGAAGTACTTAAGATTTGTGATCCAGAACAGGGTCTTTCAGTCAAAGCCCTCTGCTTCGGACTGTGCACAGCCCCACAAGTTTTTACAAGAGTGATGTCAAGCGTGGCGAAGTGGCTACATATTCTAGGATAAGAGTGTGTCTATACCTAGACGATTGGCTCATAAGAGCCCAATCAAGAAGACAATGTCTGGAGGACTTAAGAATGACGTTGGCATTAACGAACGAATTAGGGCTGATGGTGAACTTAGAAAAGTCGAATCTGATCCCCAATCAGGAGCTAGTTTATTTGGGGATTCTGATTTCCTCAGCGACTTTTCGGGCTTTTCCATCTCCGACAGGCAGGCTCAGTGCATCCGGAAAGTACAAGCCTTTCTAGAGAAAGAACAATGCTCTGCACGAGAGTGGATGAGCTTACTGGGGACTCTCTCGTCACTGGAACGGTTCGTTTCTCTAGGAAGGCTTCACATGAGACCCTTGCAAATATTTTGAACCAAGTCTGGCCAAGAAATCGCAAACGGATTCCTTCCTGTTTCGAATTCCTCGCAAGATCAAGAGGAATTACTTTGGTGGCTAACTCCGGGTGGGAAGTTAGCGGAGGGAGCGTCGCTCCAGCAGAAGAGCCCAGACCTTGTATTGTTTTCAGACGCGTCGGACGCAGGCGGGGAGCGACTCTCGGCCTCAAGAAGTGTCAGGTCGCTGGAGCAAGAGGAAGCGTCTTGGCATATAAACAGAAGAACTGATGGCGATTTTCTTGGCTTTGAAAGAGTTCAACGCGGTGATCGCAACAAGGCGGTGCAGGTCAACGCGGACAATACCACAGCTCTGGCGTACATCCGCAAGCAAGGGGGAAGCGCATTCAGTCTCTCTTTGCAAGTTGGCGGAGGAGATCCTTCTATGGGCAGAGAAGAAAACTTAACCCTTCTCACCAGGTTCATTCAAGGGGAGGAAGAATGTGAGAGCGGACCTGTTGAGCAGGGAAGGTCAACTTCTGTCAACAGAATGGACTCTTCATCTAGAAGTATGCCAGAGTCTGTGGAAATTATGGGGTCGTCCAGTGGTGGACTTGTTTGCGACCGCAATGACAAAGAGATTGACGACTTATTGCTCTCCAGTCCCAGACCGTCAAGCAGTCGCAGTACTCCTTTCTTCTAGATTGGACGGGGCTAGATGTGTACGCCTTTCCCCCGTTCAAGATATTAGGAAAGGTTTTGAAGAAATTCAGGGAGAGTCAAGGGACGAGAATGACTCTCATAGCTCCCTACTGGCCGGCCCGAGATTGGTTCACAGAGGTACTGGAATGGACAGTAGATGTACCAAGAACACTTCCAGCAAGAGTAGATCTACTCAAACAGCCTCACTTCAACAGGTACCACAAGAACACCCTCGCCTCGGGTCTGATGCTTTCAGGACTATCGAAAGACTTGTCAGAGCGAGGGGGTTTCCTAGAGAGGCGGCCAGAGCTGTGGCCGGAGCAAGAAGAGCCTCGACTATTAAGGTGTACCAGGCGAAGTGGAAAATCTTTCGTAAGTGGTGCAAGAGTCGGAAGATTTCTTCATCCAGTACCTCTGTGACCCAAATTGCCGACTTCCTTTTATATTTAAAGAAGGAAGTAGGGTTGTCAACTCAGACGATTAAAGGATATCGTAGTATGTTGGCCTCAGTATTTAGACACAGAGGTTTAGATATTACCAATAATCTTGATCTGAGAGACTCATAAGGTCCTTTGGAACAAGGAAGGAACACCGATACAGAACACCTTCCTGGGAATCTCGATGTGGTCCTGAAATTCTTAGGAACTAATAAGTTCGAACCGATGGATCAAGCTTCGTTTAGAGATATCTCGAAAAAGACCATCTTTTTGGTGGCCTTGGCCACAGCTAAAAGGGTTAGTGAGCTGCAAGCAATTAGCAAAACATGTTGGCTGGAAGCATGACAAGGCAGTTTGCTCGTTTCAGGAGGTTTTCTTGGCCAAGAACGAGAATCCAGCTCATCCCTGGCCAAGGTCTTTTGAGATTATGGGTCTTTCAGATTTGGTAGGACAGGAACAAGAGAGAGTTCTCTGTCCAGTAAGGTCTTTGCGCATTATATATAGAGAAAACCAATAATATTAGAGGAACTTCAGAATCACTGTGGTGCTCTGTGAAGGACCCTAGCAGAGCAATGACCAAAAATGCTATTGCCTTTTTCCTCAGGGAACTGATTAAAAGAATCACATATGTTTATGCCAAGAAGAAAATTTTGGCATCCTTAATGTTAAGGCGCACGAAGTGAGAGCAGTAGCTACTTCCTTGGGCATTTAAAAGAAATATGGCCCTCAAAGATATCATTTAAACGACGTTTTGGAGGACTAATTCAGTGTTTGCGTGTCATTACCTTAGAAACGTCAAAACAACATGTATCCTCAGGAGCAGTATTGGGCAAGGGAGTTTCCACCCCATAACTTACTAACATGCTAGGTATTTTAATTAAGTGGTGTTGTTTCTTATGGTTGTCTGAGAGGGTTATTTCCTCTTCAGTCTGTGAAGTGTAGTGTTATGTTAGCTTTGTGTGTGGTTCAGGTGGTCTAACTTATCCTAGCATGAATGCCCGTGGTAAGAGAGGGCTAGGGTTTCCTGTCAACAAATTGGTCCCGTCCAGTTGTCAGACCCTTGTATTTAGCTTCATCAACTATTAGGTCATGTCCTAGTTGGGAGCTACTAAGGTTTAGCAGGCTAAGAGGCAGGATTTATGAAGTCAGCTACTTAGCAGGTAAGGAATAATCTAAGAGTATTTGGGATTTAGTTAAATTTTAAAACTCTTACAATGTTGCTGTCTTTGACCCACCTCCAAATGTGTCAATCAGCTATATATATACCTGCCAGGTAAGTGTCATAAATGAAAATGATGTTATTATGATATAACAAAGTTTCATGTATACTGACCTGGCAGGTAGATTATAATTAAATTCCCCACCCACCTCCCTCAGGAGACAGGGTTCAGAGAAAAATCTGACGAAAAATGGGAATGATTCCGAGCACCAGCGCCACGGGAACGGGGTGGCGATCACCTGAATCTACCAGTGATCTAGCGGTTTGCCGCGAGTTTTTGAAAATTCTGCCAGTTGCGACAACAGAGAATAGAGAATATATCTATATATATACCTGCCAGGTAAGTATACATGAAACTTTGTTATATCATAATAACATCATTTTCATATATAATTGTATTCAAATCGCGCTGTGCGCGAAACGGTTAAAGATAACGAGCTACTTCTTTTTTCGTTGTAATGTACACTAAATTGCGATCATTTTGGTATATAACACATCGTAAAACGATAAAAGCAACACAGAGAAATTATTATCTCAAAATAATGCATGAATTCGTAATGCACGGACGTAAACAAATATTTGTTCATGAAACTTACCTGTCAGATATATATAGCTGTATTTTCTGAAGTCCGACAGAATTTTAAAAACTTCCGACACACGCAGTGGTCGGCCAGGTGGTTAGTACCCATTTCCCGCCGCTGGGGAGGCGGGTATCAGGAACCATTCCCATTTTCTATTCATAATTTTTCTGTCGCTGGTGCTGAAAACACCTGTTTTCAGTACCTCCGTCTTAGGATTTTGGAAACTTCATTGCCCTAAGTATCCTAATTGTCTTTTGATTTATTTACTTGGATTTGTGGCTAGGCATACGCTATCTTAAATTGATTTGAATTTGATTCATTTTTGCATAAAATATCTGAACATTCTAGTTAGGCTAGTTTCAAGACCGGGGAGTTGTACTGCAAAAGATAGGGTGTGGCTACCGAAAGCTTCGGTAGATCCGCACTTGGTATGTACGAGGGGTATGGGTCTTGCTTCTTTGTTGAGATTTGTCATGTAAGGAGTGTGAGACTTTTGTCTATTCCGTAAGGAAGACGTATGATTCGTTTATGTACGCAATTAATCAGTAAAACATGTCTAATTCCGTAAGGAAGACGTATGATTCGTATGTACGCAATTAATCAGTAACAAAAGTCAGGGTAGTGAACCTGCTAACCTTCCTGTAGACTTTATTTTGCCTAACCCTGTAGTATGGCCTACGGGCTATGAATATGTCTACGAGAGGTGCTCGCTCTCCTTCATTGCTGGGAAGTGCTACTTCTGTAATTGTTAACTCCTAACCTGCAGTGTTGCCTTCGGGCCCTAAGCAGTGTCTGTAGAGGAATTGCCCTTTCTCTGATACTCTTTCGATTCGTATCTTAGAATCGAAAGTGCTTGCTTTAGAGAGTAAAAGTGAAGTGCAGAAGTGCAGTGATACCCTTGTGTAGTGGAGGGTGCGTCAGATCGGCCTCGTTTCGCCTCTAGGCCGGGACCTCTGCTTGACTCCCAGGACCCGGGGAGGGAGCATGTCGAAAGCCTAAGGAGGGTTACAAGGAACCCCCACCGATCTGGCGTGCCTTCGGCAGTTTCTGATGAAAATCCCCAGACTGCCAAAGTGCGTGCGCGTGCACGAATCCTGAAAGATTGCTTCTCGTCCTCCGAAGCGTCCTCCCCATGCAGGGGTTGGAGCTTTCGGAAGGACTCGCGCCCTCTAAATAGAAGCTTTATAGAAGAGGACGCTTCACGTCCTCTCTCTCTCTCTCGTTATGCGTTTCAGTGAGAAGTAAGAAGGCGAACGTCGCCTGAACTCGTGTCCGTCTTTCCACCGAGAAAATACGTAAGAGAAGTCATAGTAGCAGGAAGCTTTTGAGAGCGGACGCCCGGGACGCTCGGATGGACTCCAGGCGCGCGCGGGTGCACGCCAAGTGCGCGCCAGTGGACGCCAAGTGCGCGCCAGTGGACGCCAAGTGCGCGCCAGTGGACGCCGAGCGCGCTCCAGTGGACGCCGAGCGCGCTCCAGTGGACGCCGAGCGTGCACCAGCGCACGCCAGGTGTGGTCGCCTGGCTGAACGTTTCTGGTTGAACTCTTCAAGCTCTTGTTTCAGATATGGGCCTAAAGAATGTTTATCTCTACCTCCGGTGATACCTTCTACCTCACCTGCAAAGAATGTGAAGTAGGCAGTGCTTCGGAGGAAGTTTAAAGTGAACAGACAACTTCTTCATTCGAAACCCAGCAAGACATCGGGTTTCGTGAATTCAAGAGGTCTCTGTCAATTAATATTGCTTTTCGCATAGGTGGATGGAGTTAAGGAAAGCTCAAGGGAAGATCTCGTTTGCTCTACCGCAACCTTTGCCATTCTGCCAATAAATTTAAGTTGCCACTACCGCAGTCAAGACTTTGCGACTAAGGCAGTTACGGGTTATGTAAGGCTCGATGTCCTGCACGTCAGGACTCTCGGCAACGTTCAGTGGGATTCTTGCAAAGGCACTCATCAAAAGGACGCTCTTCAGGAAAGCGCAAGACAGGACTTCCTTTGCCATACTGCCAATAAATTTTAAGCTTTAGCAGCATTAGTTGTGATACGGGAGAGGAAGCATGGTTGGAGAGTTTCTTCCTCTTCCCAGGATAATTTTGCAAGCTTTTTAGCCCATCTGAAAGGGTTTTTCAGATGATAGATTTTGTTAGTTTCTAGTCGGGCCTACGCTGCCGAATTGAACATCGTCGTCTACCTGCCGTAAGCTCAGTCTCTTAACAGGATTCTTGCCCCTTCCTCGTTTGAGACGGGAATCGAAAAAAAAAATTAAATTGCTTGACTCCCTGGATTACGTTTTGTCAATTCAGTGACTTTCCCCCATTGACAATATACTTTCGTTTTGTCAAGTAAGTGGGTATCCCCTCATTGACAAAATATCTCTTGTCCCGTAAATGGGTTAGTTCTCATTGACAAACATCTCATTAACTTGATATTGCGTAAGCGAATAAGCTCTTATTGACAAGATTCGGAAGAGCTCTCATTCGTCATTCGCAGACTCGTACAAGAAATAGCTTGTAGACTACGTCAATGATGCTTATGTCCAGTAACATAAGAAGCTTGAGCTGGACTGCTTCGATTCTCTTAAGTTTTGTTCATGAAACTTGCCTGTCAGATATGTATTGTAGCTGTATTTCCGAATTCAGCTATATATTGTCTGCCAGGTAAGTATGAACAAACTTTATTGTGATATAATTTCATATTTTGCCTTGCGTTATTTTACTTCTGGTTGGTTCAAGTCATATACGCTTGCTGTAGTTACCTCTTCGGATGGCAACCGAGAGGTCTATTGTCTATTTTAAGGACATTTAATCGTTACTCCCTGCAGCCTTCCAGGAGTTTCCGATTTATCTTTTACCGTTGTATGGTAGTGTTCTGACGACACATACGCATCTATATATTTAGCGTTTTCTGTTTCGCTTAAATATACCAGCGTTGAGAGTCTTTCTGCTCAAAAAAATAACGGGACCTATTTCTTCGTAGAATAGGGTAGCTGGCAACCCAGACATAAAGTTAAGAGACGACGTTCGTAAGGCTGCTGCTGTCACGCTGTGTCTGTCCTCCAGTCCAACCGAGCCAGTAACAGATCGGGCGCTGTCATGCGCGGTAGGTTACGTCTCTCTCTCCTGCGGGATTGACTGACTAACCGTATCTCTGTGCTGGCGGTTACGTCTCTCCTGCGGGATTGACTGACTAACTGTATCTCTGCCCTACAATCACGGACTTTAGCCTAAGATTGAGGGGATTTCTTACGTGAATGAATAAACGTTGCATTCGTTTTGCCTTACTATGTTCAACAGAGTTATCTCTTAATCCTTTCGGTGCTCGTTACCGCACGGTATAGAACTACGAGTCTACCGCAACATTGCACTTTTATATGCTCTCCTGCTTAGGCAAAGCGCAGCCTTATTAGGGAAGTAAGCATACTCGGGGAGGGAATGGATGAGCTTGCTGGGGACCATTTCCTTCCTGAAGAAGTTTGTTTCCCCGAATAGACTGCAATTCAGACCACAGTTTTCTCCTACCGGGAAACTGAAATATTATTCAAGATCTAGGAATGATTCTGAACATCTCTCAGTGCGTTTATCACCTGAGGTGATAGAAAGAAGGTGCCGGACATCTGGATAGGTTTCAGATGTCTTGGATCTTAATCTGAAAGAAGTAAAAGCGATTCGGTAGTCCCTCCAGTCCTCGTTAACGAGTTTGGGAACCAGTGGTCCAGATCAACTCTGATATTCCACAGCTCTCATATCTTAAGAAGTATCTTCTCGGTCCCTGTTCGAGTTTACGAGAAAGCCTATTATAACAACAGGCGTAAGAATGTAACGATCCTCTAGAGGTCGTTACAGGATGCAAAAGTCCGTACGAATCGTCTAGATCGACGGCAGCAACTATTGACTTCCGAGTGGAATCTTTCTTTAGAAGTAAGTTGAGAGTTGTGGAGACTTTAGGGACGCCCTTTCATTCTTCTCTTCGATATGTTGAGGACGAAGAGGCTTCTTCTTTTCTGCTCCCTTATTCTCGATCCGGGATTCGGTACCATTAAAGCCATCCTATGATATTGAACGGGGATGGATATTTAGTCTCTTTCTTTTTTCAATCTCTTAGGAAATGTAATAAGAGGATTTATGACGTCACAGGGAGCGACAATGACGCTGATCGCCCCATGTTGGCCTTCAGGATCCTGGATTCACAGAGGTCACATACTTCCTAGTTCACTTTCCAAGGACCTTTTCCGAGAGAGTCGGTCTACTCTAACTCGAAAGGTACCTATAACTACCTATATACATCTCCGCTCTGAGTCTGACTACCGTTCAGGCTATCGAGATGTTGACAGGAATAAGATTACCGTCTTCCATTTCCGTCTGAAGAATGGGATAAGCTGGCAGTCACAACTATTAAAGAATACGCAAATTGTTGTTGACGGCCTTTGGGCTCAGAGATTTGCGTCTGTCAAACAACAAAGCCCTTCACGATCTTTGAGTTCTGTGGAATCTCGAACCTCGCTCATCATTCTACTTTTTGTCTACCTGTTTTCTCGGAGTCAGACACTCGGTGCGAGATCAGGCGACATATAGTAGCCCTGAGTTTCTTGTTGACGAAGTCGGTTGCGTTTATACACCATCCGATGATCGTGTAACATGAGACCAGGTTGGACTGTCAGGCATCTCCTTGGGACTGAATCGCCTCCTTTTTGCCTCCTCGCTCCTTTCTCCTGGCACCAGAAGCCTTTTTCGAGTCAGGAGTTGATTCGCTGACGACGTTGGGTTGCGTTGATACACCCCCAAGGTTTGCTTAGATTGAATCGCCCAGGCAGTCCAGACACTCATCCTTCAGCGAAGAATAGTGCCTTATGGTCTTCAGGGTACAGCCTTGCTGTCCTTGATTCGTCTGACTGGTCAACTGGTCGGTCACCTGACTTTAGTACAGACGGACTGACTGTGCATGTCCAGATCGAAGCTTTCAATATGGAACTTAGAAGTAGTCTGAAGTTCTTGATGTCAAAGCATTCGAACCTCTCCTACCTGTTAACTTCTTGCATGTGATCAGGAAGGCCTTCTTCTAACCACCCTAGATACGACAAAGAGGGTTAGTGAGATTTTAAGCCATCGTCACAAGTTTTGGCTTTAGAGAACACAAGGCGGTGTGCTCTCTAACCCTTCCGTTGTGGCCTAAGAATGGTAACCCGTTTTTGTCCTTGGGCCAGGAGCTTGGAAGCAAGGATGGCACAAGTTAGTGGGCAGGAGCCAGAGAGAGTCCTGTGCCCTGTCGGGTCTCTCAAGTTTTATCTACATAAAACTCAAGAAAGTCGAAGTCATTCGGGCAATCTGCAGTGTTCCGAAAAAAGACCAGACTTGCCCATATCGAAGAACAGCCTGGCTTTAGTGTTAAGGAGTTCTTTCAAAAATGCTCCTTCATTGTGTTTGCACAAAGATTTGAAATCTTTTTATCTGAATGCTCACGAGGTGAGGGCGCGGCCTCGGAAGCATTTCAACAGAGCATGGCACTCAGCAACATCCTGAGTACCATGTTTTAGCGAAGCAACTCTTGTGTTCACTTCACACTCCCTGCGAGATGTGAAGATGGCATATGAGATCTGCTGCTCGCTAGGGCCATACGTGTCTGCAGACACAATCTTGGGGGCAAGAAGTACCACTCATCCTATCCTGTAGAAAATGGTTAGGAAGAGCTCTTAATTTAGTTGTTGAGTCGCCGACAACGGCGACTTCTTAACTCTTAAGCCTTAGTTAACACACCTTAACTTTGGCTAGGTTGGTCAGGTGGTGATATATATATTTATATATATATATATATTTATTTTACTTCTTAGCCCTCATGGTATGGTCAATATGGTCTAGTCACGTCGTGGTCTCGCCCCTGTTGACAGATCATCTGGAGTGCACCAGCTATATAGGTCTCTACTCGCTGGCAACTCTAGTAGCACAAGCAGACTTACGTGGCAGTAACCACGAAGCCAGCTATGCTAACAGGTGGAACCAAGATGTAAATCATCTGCATGCATTTGTTTCCCAAAATCCTCTATTCTGTCCCTTCCCACCTCCAAAGGTGGGATTCAGCTATATATATATCTGACAGGTAAGTTTCATTGAAAACAAAATGATATTGTTATGATACAATAAAGTTTGTTCATACTTACCTGGCATATATATAATCAAGTACCCACCCACCTCCCCTCAGGGGACAGTGGAAATAAAAATTATGAATAGAAAATGGGAATGGTTCCTGATACCCGCCTCCCAGCGGCGGGAATGGGTACTAACCACCTGGCCGAACCACTGCGTGTGTCGGAAGTTTTTAAAATTCTGTCGGACTTCAGAAAATACAGCTATATATATATCTGCCAGGAGTATAGAACAAACTTTATTGTATCATAACAATATCATTTTTTCAAAAAATTCACCATAAATCTAAATATTGTCCTAGAGACTTCCAATTTCTTTCAAAATAAAGACAAATGATTGAATACTTACTATACTGTAAGAATATTAGCTTACAAATGCAGTTTTCGACCATATCTGGACTAGGTAAAGTTGACCGAATGTAGAATATTTTTGAATATATATATTTTTTTTATATGCAATTATTTCGGAGATAAGAAAAGCTACAACCTTCAAATATTTTTAGTTTTATTTTACATGAAATTGCGCAAATTTCATATATAAAACTCTATGAAATGCCTATATGATGAAACGGAGCAAATATTCCGAGATGGAACGTACGCATTTCGGAGATTTGTGGCGGAGAATCCGCGTGCGGAGGAAGGAAAGATTTTTTTTTAAATTCACCATAAATCTAAATATTGTGCTAGAGACTTCGAATTTGTTTCAAGATGAAGATAAATGACTGAATATTACTATACTGTAAGAGTTTTAGCTTACAATTGCGTTTTTCGACCATTTCGGTAGAGTCAAAGTTGACCGAACGTGGTTTTTTTTCTATTTATCGTGATTTATATGCAAATATTTCAAAAATGAGAAAAGCTACAACCTTCAATTATTTTTAGTTGTATTCTACATGAAATTGCGCACATTTTCATATATAAAACTTTATGTAACGGCAAATTTAAAATGGTGCAAACATTACCACAATCGCACGTATGATTTTTTCGGAAGAGTTACCGCGCGGACGTAAAGAAAATGTTATTTTTTTCATAAATTCACCATAAATCGAAATATTGTGCTAGAGACTTCCAATTAGTTGCAAAATTAATTTAAATGATTGAATATTACTAAAATATTAGAGTTTTAGCTTACAATTGCGTTTTTCGACCATTTCGATAGTCAAAGTTGACCAAAGGTTGAAATTTTGGCACTTATCGTTATTTATATGAAAATATCTCAAAACTGATAAAAGCTACAATCATGAGTATTTTTGTGTTGTATTCTTCATAAAAATGCGCACATTTTCATATATAATATTTCATGTAACGGCTAATTTAAAATGGTATAAAAATTATGTCAAAGTGACGAAATAATTTCAGAGATGTGTCACAGATACTTTTTAGTGCGGCAAGAAAGAAATTCGCGCTTGCACGCCTGCGTAACGATTGTAAACAAAACAGCACCTTGATCCGTGAACTCCCAGCATCCCCCAAGGCGCGTGATTCAAGAGTTTTCGGCTGGTACGCCTAAAAGTATTTTTCCGCGAATTTTTAAAAAACTTTTGTATGTCGACGTAAAATACGTCCAGTCGGCACCCGAGAGACAAAAAATGTCGACGTAAAATACGTCCAGTCGGCGTTTAAGGGTTAAAAGTCAAGATGAGCGCCAACCAGAGGCAGTGTTCATCTGCATAGCTCTATTAACTAATGCTGGTATCACACTAGTAATTTCTTGCTTGCGGTTTTGGCCAGCATCCAGCTGATGCTCGAGAGGAAAAGTGTTGTATTGTCACACTAGGACCTTGTGGTTTTGAGGAGCAGTAGGAAAAAGTAAACAAAACTGATCAGCTGATATCATCATGGCGCCCAGAAATTGTCGGACTGTTGCAAGATGGGCTGCAGTGACGTGGTTTCTCAGAATCTTAGGTGAATGCAAGAGTAACAAAATACGTTTGTGGGTTCGAGAGTGGCTCGGGAGAAGAGAAGCCAAAGGTCTGAGAGTACGTCCTATCAGCAGCAGCCATCTTGTTTGTTTACACTACGCGGTCAATGCTAGCAGCTTTCTATTTTCAAATTCATTACATGACGCAATGCTTTGGAGTAGAATATGTCCATGATCCCACCTTCTTTTAATGTGGAATCCGCTATATAATTACTGGGTAAGCCCCGTATACAAAAATATTTTTATAATAAGGTTGTGTATATATTTACCCAGTACTAATTATATGATCAGAGCCTACCAGCCACCCCTCTCATGGACATTATGCATGAAACAGAATGACCATTTTGCAAGTAACCATGAAAAGAAAAAACAAAGCTCAAAATTTCAAGGTTAATGCAGAAACCTGTGAAAGTGGCAGGTGAGGATTTGTTCATATCAAGCACTGAGTTATATCAGACACATCTGGCTATATACTACAGTCAAGGTCAACCCACAGAGGCAACCTTTTCCTATGAGCTGTCAGCAATTGTGCCTTCTCTTTATAGATGATGGAGGAATGAGAAATTCACCAAAGTCACATTTTTCTCAATTTATCGTACATAAGGATACTGATATCTGTGAAATCAGTACAGTTCACTGTATATGTGTTGGAGAGTGTAGTAATTGTGCAAACACTAAAGTCTGATATATCAGAGTAAATAATGATGATGAGGAGGAGGATTATTTTAATGTGTAGCAACAGGCCGCCTCTGGTATTGTTTACAGCAGCATGTTCTCTGTTATTTTATTGGTATGTATTGTTTGTTTACAGCTACAAGTTTTGTTATTATTTTTGTATGAAAACTCTTTGTATACTGTATTAGCATTGATAATATTACAGGTGTTAAAGATCAGCATCTAGGATTAAGGTAAAACATTGGCAATTGATATTATTTAAAATGAAAATGTACTTATTTTTCATACTTTACTCCAGATGTATAATTTTTCATACTTTACTCCAAATGTATCAGTTTTCATTAAACATTCTAATTATGTTGCCTGTTATTATTTTTGTATAAATAAGGGTTTTATTTTATATTAGGATAGCTAATATGTGTTGACGATCAGCAGCTAGGAATAAGGAAACATATTGATTTAAAATAATAATGCATTTATTTTTTCTATTACATTTCAAATGCATCAATTTTATTTAATGTAGACAGCCTGCCTCCATTTCTATGGGATTATTATAAAGCATATGCTATAAACTATAGTATTTCATGCAAAAATGAAGCACCAACTTAAAGTATAATTGAATTATTAGTCTGGGAAAAAAGTTTATTTCTAATTTCAAGTAGTGGCCATTTTCCTTATTGGCAAAATGTACGGTTGCTTGATTTTGAATTTATATTATATATATATATATATATATATATATATATATATATATATATATATATATATATATATATTATTATATTATATATACATATATACATATATACATATACTTGTCATCCATGGAATCACTTAAATGCATAAAATGCTTATATGTATGCACTAAATGCCTGGATCTTCATAAATTTTTATTGGCCTATAGTGGCAACCTCTCTCTTCTTTCGTTGCTTAGAGAGAAGATATACTGAAAGCCCTTTCCAGATTGGTGACTGCTTTAACTTTGGTAGGCAGTGCTGAAGTGGCTGTCTTATGTCCAATTAGAATTCTTAATGGTTTACCAGGACAGATATAAACATTTAAGAGGAGGTGAGTATTTATCTGTGGTGTTAGGAAACCAAACATTATGCCCAAGGATGCTTAAGTCAACGCACATGGAGTTGATTCTTGAGCCTTTACCATTTTTTTCATACCTTCATGGCTTCTGTATATACTGTAAGCACTTTTATTTCTTTTAAAACTTTTCACTATAGAAGATGTGACTTTTGTGGACTCGTTTGCAAAGTGTAAAAATTTAGTATGAGGTGTAAAGCCCTTAGTCCTATCGTTGCAGTGGAGATGCTTTCTGCTGAACCAAATTTGATTTGAAAGTACCCTTGCTTTCTGTCTTATTGCTAGTTATTAGGAAATCCCTTTAGTATTGAATTTGGGAGTATTATGGTACACATTGGTATATAGGAGCAAACTTTCAGTATATGAAGGTGGTTAGTTGTCTTTAGTTTAGACTATCAGTTATGGGCTTTCAACTCGCACACAGGAGTCGCTAGTATTCTACTAGACAAGTTCTTTTTCCCTCGAATGGATCTTCTGACAAAGTCTGCCTGTTGTGGTTCCAACATCTGGTGACAGTTCTTGCCAGTAAAGCCCCTTCCACACAAGGGGCAAAGACACGACGGGCACTCTGATTTCCCTGTAATTCTCTCTTTTCAACTGTTACAAGATCAAACAGTCTAAGGGAGGCAGTAGTCACAGGCAGGCAAACCTATGACTTGGACCACACTTGTGATTGCCATCCACTCGTATAGTTGGGAACTGTCTGCGCGGTGTGCATTTGCCCCTTGTGTGGAAGAGGCTTAAGGATCACACAACAGGGAGGAATGTTAAGCTCTTTTTTTTTTTTTTTTTTTTTTTCCTCATTAATTAGCCTATAGTTTGCTTGGCTGAACATTGTTTCTCTGGCTACACTAACCACCATCCTCATTCAATGTGGCAGTCAGCTAACTTTAACAGTAGATAAGATTCATTCCAAATCATGAAAATTTTCTTGATAAAATTATCTACTGTTAGTGGAAACCCAGCCACATCTTAGTGGGTGGTCATGAAGAAGTCTGACAAGAATGTAATCATTCCAATGCCACCATGTGGGAAATAGGTGATTACAGACAGTCCTAACTGGTTAGTCAAGTATTATTTTGTATTTTTTTAAATGCTGATCGCACCTAATAGCGTGTAGATGTAAGCTAACTTTTAAGAGTAGGTAAATATCCAAAAAATTAATTTTATCATGAAAATTGTTGTTTCTTTACAGTGATCTACGCAGTTTTACTGGGTGGAGCGTCTGCATTATATTCATCGTCTAGTGGTGTCATAGATCTCACACCTTCCAATTTCCAAAAAGAAGTAATCAACGGTGACGCTGTTTGGGTTGTGGAATTTTACGCCCCATGGTGTGGTCACTGTCAGCAGTTGGTTCCAGAATATCAGAAGGCTGCTCAGGCTCTCAAAGGTGTAGTCAAAGTAGGAGCAGTAAATGCTGATGATCACAGGAGTTTGGGTGGTCAATATGGGGTGCGTGGTTTCCCTACTATCAAGATATTTGGTTTAGATAAAAATAAACCAGAAGACTACAATGGACAGCGAAATGCACAAAGTATTGTAGAGGCTGCATTGAAGACTGCTCGAGATAAAGTGAATGCTCAACTATCTGGTAAGAGAGGCAGCAGTGGAGGAAGCAGTGGTGGTGGAGGTGGAGGTGGAAGTGATGATGATGTGATTGAGCTGACTGATAGTAATTTTGAAAAGCTTGTCCTTAAGTCTGATGACATGTGGCTTGTCGAGTTCTTTGCCCCATGGTGTGGCCACTGTAAAAATTTAGCTCCTCACTGGCAGAAGGCTGCTACAGAATTGAAAGGTAAAGTTAAACTTGGTGCCTTAGATGCCACAGTTCACCAGGTTATGGCCAGCCGCTATGGCGTTCAGGGTTACCCAACCATAAAGTTCTTCTATAAGGGAGATGTAGAAGATTATGAAGGGGGACGTACTGCTTCAGATATTGTTGCCTTTGGTAATGACAGAGCTGCAGTCAATATTGAGCCACCAGAGATTGTGCAGCTGACAGATGAAAAGGTTTTAGACGAAGCATGCAAGAAGCATCAAATATGTATTATTGCTGTTTTACCGCATATTTTAGACTGCCAAAGTGAGTGTCGGAATAATTACATCAGTATGCTTACAAAATTAGGTGATAAATACAAGCAGAAAATGTGGGGCTGGGTATGGTCAGAAGCAGTTGCACAGTCTGATCTTGAGCAGGCATTAGACATTGGCGGTTTTGGTTATCCAGCTCTTGCAGCTCTTAATGCTAAAAAGATGCAGTTTGCTCTCCTGAAGGGATCATTCAGTGAGGATGGAATAAATGAATTCCTCCGTGACATATCTTACGGCAGAGGTCGAACTGCCCCAGTCCGAGGAGCACAGTTACCATCTGTCAGTAAAGTAGAGTCATGGGATGGCAAGGATGGAGCCCTCCCTGAGGAGGAAGATATTGATCTTTCAGATGTTGATTTAGATGACCTAGATGGTCATTCGGAGTTATAAAAGTATTTAAATTATATGATTTAGGGTTACTGATATAGAGTTCATTGATGTAGATGTAGCCTTGCAAAAAATAGTAATATTACTGAGTAGTGGTACTGGAGTGCAGTTAACTGCATTGCTGGAGCAGATATTAAGTTTCTCATGTTGAGAAAGACTAATGATTTGTTGATAAACCTCTGCTATTTTACTGCGGTGAACAGCAACATTGTCTATCATAAATGGTGAACAACTGCAGTACTGGTTTTGTTAGGAGGTATACGTGTGGCAATCCAGTACAATTATATGCTGAACATCATACAAAAAAAGTTGTATTTATCATTCTGCATTTTCTTGTAAAAAATTTTGTACCTGAACTTGGAACAATAGTCACAGCTGATTCAGTTTTACAACAATAGTCACAGCTGATTCAGTTTTACTTTGACAGAATTTTCTACATTTTTGCATTTGTATTGACTGCTGCCATATGTTTATAGTGGTTAGCTTTAAAAAAAAAAAGGAACCAAGTGGTGTGGGCTTGTATGACATGCTGGTGACATTTTTTATATTGCAGTTGTTTGACCTATGCACAAGTGTACTTTTGTTTAATATTTTGAACTTTGGAAAAAATAAATTTTTTTTGTATTATGGTGTTTTTTTCCTTGCTTGTACACTGTACTACTGAATTACTGCATAATATTCTTTTATTTTTACATTTGGTAACTAATCATTGGGGCCTACATCCTCACAAATTATATGAAGATGTAGTTGATCAAATGAGTTCTGTGTTTATTAAAGGGTTTGATCTGCTTTAATTTCTAGCTATAACAGGATCAGTATTTCATAGCTTATTAAACAAGATGGGTTTTAGAGATGTTAAGTAGTCGTAGACTGGGATGATTTTGATTTGGTTGTTGCAATTGCAGCTTTGCTTTATCAACTCCTCATTTCCCTCATATCTAACATTAGCAAAGATCCAACACATTATTTACATCAGCTTCATATTTTTTTTGGAATGTAAATTTAACTTACTGTGCAAGAGAATTTTTGTTCGTACACAAATGCAAACCTTTGTTTACATAGGAGCTTGGATTGTGAATGAGCTGAAATGGCTATTTAAACCTTTTGATAAAGTAGTCAACTATTGACAGGCAAGGGAAGCCTTGCACACCTCTTGGTATGCACTCCACTTGGCTTTCAGCGGCCATCGGGTCCAGACGTCTTTCTTGAGTCTGCCTGACTTTTGCTGTTTGAATTTTTAGTGCTCAACTTTGAGTACGTATTCCTTTTCCTTTGCTTGTTGACTTTGTGCTTTTGTTGCATATTATATTTTTAGAACACACTGGTCAACTAAGCCTTCTTGCAAGAAATTGTTTTTTCTCATATAAATAAGAGACAGTTCCTGGTTATCAGTAATCCAGTTTTATGGCACTTGTCCAGCAATGATGATAACTGGAATTTTGGTGCCGATATGTGCCAATCCCCTCTTAACAATGCCGGTGATCCTTGGTTGTCTGGGTTTACCTTATTTAGGGTAATCATGTAATCACAGCCTTCCTTTGAGCACCTCGGTGGCATGATTGGTATGGTATTAGCGTCCCAACTCGGTGGTCGCGGGTTCAATTCTCGGCCATTCCATTGAGGAGTGAGAGATGTGTATTTCTGGTGATAGAAGTTCACTCTCGACGTGGTTCGGAAGTCGCGTAAAGCTGTTGGTCCCGTTGCTGAATAACCACTGGTTCCATGCAACATAAAAACACCATACAAACAAACAGCCTTCCTTTGTATATTCTTTGGAAATATGTCATTGAGCTCCTTTGTGTGTGCCTTTCCCTTCAGGGTAAGGCTCGGAGTTTCAGTGACCATCAGCAATTGATTTCCTGAGCAGGGTTGACACAGTGCCATTCTCTCTCTCTCTCTCTCTCTCTCTCTCTCTCTCTCTCTCTCTGAGCAATAGTGCACCAATCCCTCGTGCATTTCCTTCACTCCTGGTTTTCCTGGTTTATAGGTGACAATGAGTTTGAGGTGTTCTTGCTCTTCTATGGTCAAACTACCAAAGGAACAGTCAATTGCTTCAACTCTTCCCACCGCAATCCTTAAGGATCGCACAAACCATTGGCTTTCATTACCTGACCCATTATTGGTTGGGTTTGGTTTGCTGATGGTCTAGGAGTGTTCTGCAGCCCCTTGCATTCCTTTTACTGTATCTCCATTCATAATCTCTTACTAACCTCTTACTTTCTACCCTCTAACAGTTGATTTTTTGTGCAATTGCAAGATTTTCCTCATGTTACACCGTTCAAACTTTTTACTGTCAATATCATGTTTCAGCACTGAATGACCTCATAGGTCCCAGCACTGGGCCTTTGGCCTATGAGAAAATGTCCCGTCATTGGTGGCCTGACCTCCGCTCTTGTTTACACAAGTGACCACTGTATTGTTGTCAGACATCTGAACTATGGAGTGCCCTGATACTGTTTCTTGAAACTCGTGAAGTGCCAGGAAGGCTGCATTCATCTCCAGAACATTGATATGCAGCTGCTTGTCTGTAAGACTACAGACTCCTGACATCTGGAGAATTTTTGGGGGAGGAGAATGAAGAGGCACTCCTGTAGTAAAGTATTTGTCAGCCAACCACCACAGAAGGTCACTTCTTGCCTTTGCAGACAGAGGTACCTGGAACAAAGGGGAGTCCCTTGCACAGGACCAAAACTCTTCTCTATTGGATAGGATAGGATGAAAGATTAGTTAAAAGACCTCTGAGCCTAAAAAAGGCGCTTCTCAGGCTGGTTCTCAGGAATTAAACTGAAGAAAAAAAACAAAAAAAAAAGAAACTATTTGCTTAGGAACATGATAATTTTGTTAAGTGAGAAATCCCTTCCTTGAGCAAGAATTCCTGACATTGTTGGATCTCGAAAATAAATGCATCTCTGCTGAAGCCAATTTTAGCATTCAACGAGTAAGTGCCAGACGGTCATGGGAACTTGGCATCTAGTATATTTCATTAATCAGTTTGTGAGGTTGTGATTAGATGACAATGAGAAAATCTAGTACTATGATCTATGTGGAGTCTTGCATCTAGTACTATGACCTATGTGGAGTCTTGCTAAGATTAGTTCTTTATATCTTGCTTGTTGAGACCATGAAAAACATGGGTACACCTAAAATTTTACATTTTTCAGCTTATTTGATATTGGTACCAAGACCAATCTGTTTGCCAATCTTGATATATTAAGAGATTTGACATGCTATCCAGTCTGATACAGGAGCATATGAAATCGTTGGGGCAATATTATTATTATATATAGGATTAGTTTATCCAGACCCAAGCCTAATAAAAGCTCCTCTTGGGCTGGTTTTCAGGAGTTAATCCTGTAAAAAAATTTAAGTATTTAGAAAATGGGTTTTACTTAGGAACATTATGATTTTATCAGATTTAGATAGAAATTCTTTGCTTTCAGCAAGAATGCCTTTTAATGTTGGTTTTCGAAAATATAAGCTTCTTTGATGGATCCAAATTGGACAACTGACAAATAAGTGTTGGAGAGTCATTGGTGTTTGGTATGTATTACATTTCATTGGGGCTGAATGTGGATTTGACATAAAGTGAAAATTTGAAAATCTAGTATAGCTTATACTACATAGTCTTGTCAACACTTTATCTCCTTTTTTTTTTTTTTTTTTTTTTTTTTTTTTTTTTTTTTTTTTTTTTTTTTTTTTTTTTTCCCCCCCCTGAGATGATGACATCCGTGAGTGAACTTTTTGTATTTCTCAGCTTGTTCGTAGTTGGCACTGGTGTCCAATCTGTTTGCCTGTCTTGATATAATAAATGCTTGATAGAAAGTACTCAGTCTGATACAGGGGCATGTGTTTTTGTTGATGGAATAGTGCAAGCTAATATGACAGCCGTATCTGCTTTTTCATTTCCTTCAGTTCCCACGTGCTGGAATCGCACATATTTTTGTGAATAGTCCTGATTGAATAAGTTGATGTATTTTTATTTGGATTTCTTGGACAAGGTAATTTGGAGACTTTTATGTACTTGTTTATAGCATCATCAATAGCACTTCATTAGTCACTGAAAATTATGTTGGAAATTGCTCTCTTCTCAAATATTGTTTACTGCTATTCTTATGGCTGTGAGTTCTGCACTGTATACTGATGAAATTGGGGGAAGACTTATTTTAACAAATTTATCTTTTGAGAATGCTGAAGCTCCTACTTCAGTGTTGTTTTTGATCCATCTGTATAGGTCATAAGTTGATTTACTTTTCTTCTTATGTGTTCTAACACGTTGGCGGTACATCTCTGTGCTTGCTATATTTCTTTTTAAAAGATATGGGAGAGCAGTACATATTTTTACTCTTCTAAGTCCAAGGTGGTGGGTGTTCTATTGTTGGATGGATGGAAAATTGGTGTAATATTTAAATTCATTAAATATTTGGTTCTTTGTGGGAAAGAGCTAGCACTATGGTTTTTCAAATCTTTTGTTATAATTCAGAAAGCAGGTAGCAGCAGGAGATGTTCCTGCTTGGAGGTAAAGGCTCCTACGCATAGTTATTAAGTTGCGGTGATGTTTTTAGGGGTAATATACCTGCTTCTGCTGACAGGGAGTTTATTGGGGATGATCGAAATGCTCCCGTGCATAGATGTATTCCTTCGTGATGTAATGTATCCAGTGTTTTTAATGTTGCTTCCGAGGCAGATGAATTGGGTAACTATAATCTATTATAGATGGTACTGTTGCTTTGTATAACATAAGCATGGTGTTACGTCCAGTTCCCCATTTGGTATGTGATAGTTATTTCAACAAGGCAAGGGTTTTTATGCCTTTTGCTTTATATATTGGAGGTGTGCTTTCCAGTTCAGGTGCTGATCAAACACCATTCCTAGGTATTTCACATTTGTGCAGAATTTAATTGATGTATTATACAGATACTACAGCTTAATTGTTTGGTGTTTTAACTACCTTTTATCTTTATAGAAAATATTTGCATTTTTTTTTAATTGGAATCCTAACGAATTTGTTCAGTTGGTAACATTTGTGATAGCTGCTTTGAGGATTCTTTGGGCATGTGTTAGCATGCTACTTGTATAATATATGGCAAAGTCATCAAACATACAAGCTGTTTTTAACTCTTGGTAAATTTATTGTAATATCATTGATTGCTAAAGCAAATAGAGTACAGCTTAAGACACTGCCTTGGGGGATTCCTTCTTGTAATTCATAAACATTTGAATAAGAATTTACTGTTTGAATTTGGAAGGTTCTATCTGATAGAATTTTTTTTTTTAAATTGGTAAATGGCTTCTTATTCCTTCAGAGTGAAGTTTTTGCATATTATCATCTCCATGTTGTATAGTATGCTTTTTCTGTCAAAAAATATTGCCACATAATTTTTTCTGATCAAATCCTTTTTTGATGTGATCTCTAGACAGGGTAGTGGATCAAGGGTTGATCAGCCAGCTATTAATCCTGATTGTGTTGGTATCAGAATTGAAATTTTTGTTATGATGTATCTTAGTAGTGAATTAACCATTTTTCCTAGTACGTATTTTACATAGCTTGTCAAAGATATACCTAGGTCTATAATTGGATGGATTACTTGAAGCTTCTCAGGTTTTTTTATTAGGATAATGATGGCATGTTTCCATTTATTTGGAAAAACATGTTTCATCCAGATGTTGTTATAGAATTTTAGTAAATATGATTTGGCAATGGAGACTAGTCTTTGTATAATTTCAAATTATATATTTTCTGTTAATTTTCCTTATTTTTCGCCAAATATTTTTCATTGATGTATTTGTTGACAAGCTTGATAAAATTTTCATAATGATATTTTCTCAGATATTACAAGTTTTTGGAATTGGCATTTTATTTATTATAAAATGGCTTAATATATTTGATTGCAATGTTGTGGACTATTATCTTACTTGTGTTATTGGGCAATTTGTTAAGGGCTTTTAGCCATGTCTTAAGGCTGCTGATATTTCGACTTGGTACGTGTTTTGTTTTACTTAAAGTTGATAAGGTTGCAGTCCACCATGGGACAGGGGATTTTGTTGGATGTGGCCTTGTTTTAGTTATGCTTTTATTGGTAGAATTTTTTGGATATTATATTTGACAGGTGGCAATATTAAATTAATATTTAAATAATTAAGGACTATGGGGAAGTCATCCAGAACATTCCACTCAAGTCTGTCAGCTGAGTCGACTGAGCACAGCGAGAGATCTGCTGAAGAAAAGGTTAAGTGGGTATTGGAGAAGTAAGTTGGCACATCACTTTCATTTAAGCAGCATCAGTTATGTTCCAATACATATTTCTCTGTTTGTTCCTGATGTGTCAGTAGGGTGATTATCCCAAAGGGAACTTTGAGCTTTAAAATCTAGTATAAGTAGGGATTCATTAGATTATTAATTAATGCTGGTAGATCACTGAAATTCAAATTCAAATTTTTTTGGTTGTATAAGCTACAAATTGTGATCATAGTTTTACCTGGCATATATAATTTGATAGCTGTTATCTGATATGATAGTGATGGTATGTTTTAAAAGTTCAAAGGCGATACTATTATGAACATATATTGCTGTGCCTAGTTCCACCGTCAGTTGGTGAATAGGATAGGATAGGATAAAGGATCAGTTTTAACTAGACCTCTGAGCCTAAAAAAGGCTCTTCTCAGGCTGGTTCCCAGGAATTAAACTGAGGAAAAAATAATAATAAAAACTAGACTTTATTAAAAAAACCAACTTTACTTAGGAACATAATAATTTTGTTAAGTGAGAAATCTCTGCCCTCAGCAAGAATTCTTGACATTGTTGGGTCTCGAAAAAAAAAAGCGCCTCTGCTGACTCCAATTTGGGCATTAAACGAGTAATTGCTGGTCAGTCATGGGAACTTGGCATCCGTTTCATTTCATTGGGTCAGAATGTGGGGTTGTCATTAGATGACCATGAGAAAATCTTGTATGACCTATGTGGAGTCTTGCTAATATTACTTCTTTAGATCTTGCTTTTTGTGACGATGAAACCCATGGGTATACCTCAGATTTTATATTTTTCATCTTGTTTGATACTGGTACTAAGGACCAATCTGTTTGGCAATCTTGATATAACAGAGATTTGACAGAAGCTATCCAGTCTGATACGGGGCCATATGAAATTGTTGGGGTAATGGTGCATGCTTGTTTAGCTGCTGAATCTGCATATTCATTCCCTTCATTTCCTACATGAGCCAGAATCCAACAGATTTTTATTGACAGTCCAGATTGGAGAAGTAGGTGAATTTTTCACTGAAAATTATTTAAGAGATTGCTTGCCTTTCAGATGTTATGTCAAGTGCTGCTCGTATCGCTGAGAGTTCTGCAGTGAACAAAGATGATATTAAAGGAAGGCCTACTTCGATTAATTTATTATTCAAGAAATCTGAAGCTCCTATTCCAGTATTGTTTTTGAGCCAACTGTATATATCACGAACTGGTTTCCCTTTCTTCAGATGTGCTCTAGGGCATGTTGGTGGTACATCTCTGTATTAGTCATATTTCGTTTAAGAAGATAAGACAAAGTGGTGCATGTTTTTATTCATTTCAGAGTCCAAGGTGGTGGGTCTTCTATTGTTGGAGGGAAAATTGGTGTTATATGAGTTCATCAAGTATATTTGGCTCTTTTGGAAGGAGCCAGCACCATGATGTTCAATCCTAGGATTACAATTCGGGAAGCAGGTAGCTGCAGATGATGATGATCCTGCTTGTAGGGAAAGGCCTCTACATAGTGTTATCAAGTTGCAGTGATGTCTCAAAGGTAGAATGCTTGCTTCTGCTGAAAGGGAATTTGTTGGGGATGATCTAAATGCACCAGTTCATAAGCATATTCCTTTTTGATGCAATGCATTAAGTTTTTAATGTTGCTTCAGATGCTGAAGAATATACGTAAAGGACAGCAGTAGTCTATTATAGATAAAACTGATGTCCTATGTAGGTGTCACATCCTGCTCCCCATGTAGAGTGAGATAGTTTCTTTAATAGGGCAAGGGCTTTTATGCCATTAGCTTTAATATACTTCATGTGTACTTTCCACTTTATGTATGCTTCCCAGTTTAAATGTTGATCAAACATTATTTCTAAGTACTTAACATTTGCACAAAATCCAGTTGTCTTTATAGAAAAACAATGGCTTTTGTTTTATTGGTTGAAAAACGAAATCCAACTAAATTTGCCCATTTACTGTACTTATATGTGTGATGGTAGTTTTGATGGCTTTGGGCATATCTCAGGGAGCTACTCATGTAGTATATGGCAGTCATCAATGTATAAGCTATTTTTAACTCCACTTGGTAATTGTGCTATGATGTACATAATTAATTGCCAAGGCAAACAAAGGGATTTTGACGTAGGAAAAATCTATTTCTGGGCGAGGAAGCTGTGTCGCCTAGTGAAATATGTCTCCTTTAGCACTATTTCTAGTAAAATATTGCTATAATACCAGAGAACTGCTAAATTGGACATGTCAGATGCCTCCGACTCGCTCACCTATATAAAAGGTGTCGGTATAAAACTGGGGCGAGGGTTAAACACTACCACAGCAACCCCTCCAATTAGCCTTTTCCTCATCAAAAGACCCTAAATACGGGGAGCCGACCCATAGGTCACACCTAGCTACCCCGTTGAAGGCGCCTGTGACATCATACTTATCGATAGCATTGAAGCTTGGTGCACAGCAAGGGGGGGGAGGGGGGGAAACCAGGGGGGAATTTCACTGGGCGACACGGCTTCCTCGCCCAGAAATAGATTTTTCTTACGTTAAATTCCCTTTTCTGGGCTCAGCCGTGTCGCTCCGTGAAATTGTACCAGAGAAACACCAAGCTACATCCCTCTGAAATGAAATACAATATTAATTTGAACTAAATAGGGTTAAAGAAACCAAAAAACAGTCTAGAATTGGAAAAATATAATTTATTTTTTATAAAATACACCACATAGCAATAACATGTGGCAACAAAATACCCACATAATAAAATAATTACCACATAATTTGTATAAATGTAACATAATACACCAATTCTAATAACAAAGCCATTTGCTGAGGTAGGTAGAATGTTAATGAGGCTGGCATAAAGGAAAAGATTCATATGACACAAGGACAGCACTATATTGATGTTGTTGCAGGAGACACTGGTCTCCCTACAGCTATGGCATGATATTTAAGATCCTCCAAAGACTTAAGGTAATGCTTTTTGAAAACCGAGGGCGACTTCCAACCAGTATACTTCTTCAGATCATCAAAGTTCATAAATTTGAAGAAGTTTACAGAAGTTGCTATAGCCTGAATGTCATGCACCTTGGGAAATGACCCTTGGCTGGCTTTCTTGATAAAATACAAAATCTGCTGCCTAATGCCCTTTAGAGATTGGTACCACCACCGTTCCTAGTGAAAAGGGGGCCTTCGGAATAGGTAGATGTTCTAGATAAATAGTCCTTAAGAGTTTTAACAGGACATAAAGATGGATCCTGCGGAAGCGGAACAATCTTCCATGTCCCGGGACCACCTTACCAAAGGGTCTTCATTCTTAGCCAGAAATTCTTTATTTGGCGAAAGCAACACGTCACCCGAGGAAAGGAACTCTATATGCCCTTGGTCTCTAGATAAGATGACAGCTCCGATATCCTGGCACCTGAAGCCAGACTCAATAAAAAGTGTCTTGCGCAAAAGGGTTTGGTAATCACATTTGAAGTCTGTTTCCGAGGCTAACCTGAAAACATCGTTAAGAAACCATGACACTGACGACGGCCTGTGAATGGGCCGCAGGCGTGCACATGCCCTTGGGATTGAGGTGAAATAAGACTCAGTTAGATTTATACCAAACCCGAGAAGAAAAATCTTTTTCAGAGCTGACTTAGTGGTTGTTATTGTGGCAGCTGCCAAGCCTTGTCCTGAAGAAGGTTATAGCCACGTTCATTGTCATTACTTTGATATTTGATTCCCTGAGAAATGTAGACAATTTCTTAACTGCTGAATCATTCTGGCAAAGTGTAGATTCTCTTTTGTCTGACTCCAAGAACAAAATGTTCTGTGGATCAATGTCCCCTACTCTCCT
>NC_087200.1:173859932-173864314 GCF_015104395.2 Macrobrachium nipponense | reverse complement strand
GGATCTTAGGTTTTGTTGTGACAAATGCAACCCAAAAAAGTTTGAAAAATATCGAGAAGTAATGAGGGTAGTATTGTGGTCATTAATATATATATATATATATATATAATATATATATATATATATATATATATATATAATTTCTGCGGCACTGTTTAGATATCACATGATTATATTGCAACCGTTGTCTAGAAAGTTGTTTTCTTTATATGTAATTTTATGACACGGTTTGCGCACCTAAGATTTTGTTGCCTGACTATTTTTTTTTTTTTTTCTTTTCCATGGCAAGTTGTAAAATCGGAAAATGGCAAATGACCAAGTAATTTTCTGTGGAAATTGACAGACTAATGATGAGTTATATTGTGTGTATATATATATATATATATATATATATATATATATATATATATATATATATATATATGTATATATATATATATATATACTATATATATATATATATATATATATATATATATATATACTATATATAATGTGTGTGTACATACAGATTATATATATATATATATATATATATATATATATATATATATATATATATATATATATATATATATAAGCGGAACCACAGGAAAATGATAGGCAGAAATCCAAGCGCTTTCGTTTTTACTAAGACATTGTCAAGGAACCAATGAAATACAGTTGGAAAGAAAGTTATCAGGTAAACTACTAGATCAAGAATACCAGATGGTTAATTGTCAAAAGAGTAAAAATTAAAGAGATAATCCAGGATTATCGGATATCACACGGTCAAACATAAATTTAATCCTAACCAAAACTACAAAGTATCCGTATAGTCCAAAACATGTAAAAACTGAATATATTAATTTTTTGCTTATATTTATTTACAACTTTTTTCATTATGAAGGCATCAAGTTTAAATAAACCAAGGCTTAAATTTAGAACATTTCCATTATTTGACTTGATGAAAACAAGATCAGTGATATTCCTTTTAACTTGTGTCCATTACATGGATTAAGGGCTCTTGCTTGACTCCAGTTAATAGGATGATCTAGATCTCTCATACTATGTACGAATAATGCATTCGATATTTGCCCAGTTCTCTCAGAATACTGGTGCTGTTTGAGACGTTTTGAAAGAGATTTACCGGTTTGTCCGTAATAGACTTTATCACACTTTTTGCAAGGAATTTCATATATGCAGCCTGGAAGATCTTTAAGATAATATTTTATTACTAAACTCTTGACATTAATATTACTGAAAACAACATTTATGTTGAAAAGCTTTAAAATTCTAGGAATTTCTACAAACCTTTTATCATGGGTAATTTTTAGAATGTTGTGATTTACTAAATTCAAGTTTGTTATTAGTTGAATAAAATGTTTTTCTAGCTCTTATCCATGCCACATCTACAAAAGTCCTTGGGTATTTAAGGACTTTGTAGATGTAGATGTGATAACTTTCTTTCCAACTGTATTTCATTCGTTCCTTGACAATGTCTTAATATAGACGAAAGCGCTTCGATTTCTGCCTATCATTTTCCGGTGGTATTCGCTTATTTAATGAAGTTACGTGCATCTACTGTCCTTTTTTTAAGCACACACACACACACGCATATATATATATATATATATATATATATATATATATATATATATATATATATATATATATATATATATCCTCCGTCTGTGTATATGAGTGTGTGCGTTGCGTGTGTGTCATCACTTAGTCTGTCTATCACTTTCCACAAAATTAATCGGACTTTGCTAATTTCCAACATAACAGTTTTCTGTGGGTGGGTAGGGGCAAAGAAAGTTGTCATTCAATAAAATGGTAAGTGCGCAAGCCGTGTCGTAACAGTCCCATGCGAGGAGATATAATGTTTATAAACAATGTTTGAAATAAAAACCATGCGATATCTATACATAACTGCGGAAATGTTTGTCAATTAACATTTCAAACACATGTAACATTTTTACAGTAAGTCACGTGTCCTTTTTAAATGCCCCGCCTTTTCATGGCATACTTGGACCAATCAGATTTCTCCACGACCAGTGTCTGAATCCGAAACCTACTTAATTTGGTGTTACCATCTTGTTTAATTCCGCACAAGCGCATAATTTGGTTAGTGAATTGCATTTAGAATTAATTACTTAGTAGAATATATTTTTCATTTTTTGACATAATACCTCCCATCCGAAAAAAATGATTTTACAATGACAAAAACACAAACATATGAGTGTATTCGAACAAGTTCAGGGTTTGTTTACGGCCAAGTGGCAGGCAACGCAGCGGACTTGGTTGTGAGGAAGGGAAGGGAGTTGTGGTGTGGGAGTTGCGACGGTCTGCCTTTAGTCTGACGTTCGGAAACCTTGGTTGTCACTCGTAGGAGGTGGAAGACTTCTCTCAAACAACATGAGGGTCTTTGCAGGTGAGTTATTGGGTAAATCTCATAAAGTTGAGGATTAACCTATAGATCCGTACCCTAAAGTTTAACAATAACACCGGTACCGATTGGGCTAGACATTTAAGAACCAATATGTTTTTGACATTGATGTCAGGATATCGGATGCATTTGCATGCATGCCGGGTCTATGTAGGTCGACGCTTCTTTTCACAGTTGTATAGAAGAATAGGGCTAAACCCTGTGTTGCTTGTGCGACGTCTGTAAGCAAATGTTACGTAGAAGGCTTACCAATGATTTAGGTTAAGTTTTGCCCTGTCACATTACTGCAGGCAAAAACTTGAGTTGGTTAATCTTAAGTAATCGATAGGACTGGGCTATTATTTATTATCTGGGTAGACAGACTAGGCTGTGTGTTATGGAGGACAAAGCACCCATGGCCCTAAAGGATAGGCTGACCTCTTTAGCTTACAGTAAGATTTTATTGTATGTTGAATGATCATCATTTGTGTTCCTGGAAACCGCATTATGAGGCTTGACCAGCAGCCTGGTTTGTAAAATCATCAAGATGAGGATATGGCTATGCAAATTATTTTTTCATTATCACCTCAGTGCACCATGATGATGTAGGCCTAGCTAGGGTAAATGGTTTGTGTGAAGTGTGCTTCTTTGTTTTGTGTGCTGTAGCTTCTACAAACCTAGATAAAACCCTGCATCTTTAAAATAAAAATTCTTTCTGTACATAAAAACCATATCTTTTTAAATTTCATCCTATAGGGTAATGCACCGCTGTGGCAGACAGGCAGACATAGGGTATTTCTATATAAGCATTCCGCATCGTTCATCCCCACGAATACAAAAGCCACCAGGAATTGGGGCGTTAAAATGTATTTCGCCTTTGTTAGTACGAGCCCTTGGGGTTTAATTACATCATCCGAATAGGCTAAATATTTCTTAAAATTCTTGTTCAGGAGGTAAAACTGCATAGAAAAACCGCAACTACCATTGTGTAGGCCGCCGCGGAATAGTAACATAGATCTAACGGACACTTAACCAAAAAATAACTTTAGCATTTCCAGTGTCCTGAATTAGATGCCAGTCATAACCCAACCAGCGTGGAAACAACAGATCGAGACCTCTACTTTCCCATCGGAGTAAGTGTTTTCTTTCAACTCGCAACATAATGCCATAATTTCTGGTTAAACAGAAGTTAATGAAAGTAGCCATGCGCGTTGCAAACTTACCCCCATGATGCTTTCGAAATTTTACTCATAACACCTTACGTGTAGAAGGTTGACGCCATCTCGGTGTTGGCGAAGTCATTGTGTCCATAAACTTTCCATTTCTTGTGCTAAATCCGCACACCACTCATACCCATATACGCTGGGACACTTTATTCACAACAGTCTAAACAACGAGGTGTATCAACCTCCAGCCAGGAAAACAAAACATGTAATTTGTTCGGGAAGAAAAAGAAGAGTGCAGTTGATAACAACATTTAAATAATTAGTTAAAGACCAGAATCTTGGCACAAATTTCATCAGTTTTGCTGTGATATAGCCACGGTGTTGCCAATTGTTTTTTGTGTTTACTCTTCAAATTTGGGATAAGACTTGAAAAAATCAGTGAAAATAGTGAATTCAGCGTATCTATTTGTAATATATACATATACTACATAAATATTAGAGCAATTTTATCATTATTGCATTATTATGACATTAGAGTTAATGGAAGCAGTTTGTAAAGGCATCGGCATTGGCAACGATGACTGGCATCCGTAGCACGCATTGGAAATTACATTTGTTTCAGCCGTACAATTATTAAAAATTACAAACAAATTATTTCAGTCGTACAATTATAAAAAAAAGATTTTAAAGTCAAAATAGTAACATAGACTTAAAATAAATGAGAAGTGCTAGCAAAAAAGTTCTTTACCCTATAAGATTTATATTTATTTATATAAATTCACATTTGAATGATAACCCTTTAATGG
>NC_087200.1:173837432-173854932 GCF_015104395.2 Macrobrachium nipponense | reverse complement strand
GCAGTGGTGGTGGAGGTGGAGGTGGAAGTGATGATGATGTGATTGAGCTGACTGATAGTAATTTTGAAAAGCTTGTGCTTAAGTCTGATGACATGTGGCTTGTAGATTCTTTGCCCCATGGTGTGGCCACTGTAAAAATTTAGCTCCTCACTGCAGAAGGCTGCTACAGAATTGAAAGGTAAAGTTAAACTTGGTGCCTTAGATGCCACAGTTCCCAGGTATGGCCAGCCGCTATGGCGTTCAGGGTTACCCAACCATAAAGTTCTTCTATAAGGGAGACGTAGAAGATTATGAAGAGGGGGACGCACTGCTTCAGATATTGTTGCCTTTGGTAATGACAGAGCTGCAGTCAATATTGAGCCACCAGAGATTGTGCAGCTGACAGATGAAAAGGTTTTAGACGAAGCATGCAAGAAGCATCAAATATGTATTATTGCTGTTTTACCGCATATTTTAGACTGCCAAAGTGAGTGTCGGAATAATTACATCAGTATGCTTACAAAATTAGGTGATAAATACAAGCAGAAAATGTGGGGCTGGGTATGGTCAGAAGCAGTTGCACAGTCTGATCTTGAGCAGGCATTAGACATTGGCGGTTTTGGTTATCCAGCTCTTGCAGCTCTTAATGCTAAAAAGATGCAGTTTGCTCTCCTGAAGGGATCATTCAGTGAGGATGGAATAAATGAATTCCTCCGTGACATATCTTACGGCAGAGGTCGAACTGCCCCGGTCCGAGGAGCACAGTTACCATCTGTCAGTAAAGTAGAGTCATGGGATGGCAAGGATGGAGCCCTCCCTGAGGAGGAAGATATTGATCTTTCAGATGTTGATTTAGATGACTTAGATGGTCATTCGGAGTTATAAAAGTATTTAAATTTATATGATTTAGGGTTACTGATATAGAGTTCATTGATGTAGATGTAGCCTTGCAAAAAATAGTAATATTACTGAGAAGTGGTACTGGAGTGCAGTTAACTGCATTGCTGGAGCAGATATTAAGTTTCTCATGTTGAGAAAGACTAATGATTTGTTGATAAACCTCTGCTATTTTACTGCGGTGAACAGCAACATTGTCTATCATAAATGGTGAACAACTGCAGTACTGGTTTTGTTAGGAGGTATACGTGTGGCAATCCAGTACAATTATATGCTGAACATCATACAAAAAAAGTTGTATTTATCATTCTGCATTTTCTAGTAAAAAATTTTGTACCTGAACTTGGAACAATAGTCACAGCTGATTCAGTTTTACAACAATAGTCACCCGCAGAGATTCAGTTTTACTTTGACAGAATTTTCTACATTTTTGCATTTGTATTGACTGCTGCCATATGTTTATAGTGGTTAGCTTTAAAAAAAAGGAACCAAGTGGTGTGGGCTTGTATGACATGCTGGTGACATTTTTTATATTGCAGTTGTTTGACCTATGCACAAGTGTACTTTTGTTTAATATTTTGAACTTTGGAAAAAATAAATTTTTTTTGTATTATGGTGTTTTTTTCCTTGCTTGTACACTGTACTACTGAATTACTGCATAATATTCTTTTATTTTTACATTTGGTAACTAATCATTGGGGCCTACATCTTCACAAATTATATGAAGATGTAGTTGATCAAATGTGTTCTGTGTTTATTAAAGGGTTTGATCTGCTTTAATTTCTAGCTATAACAGGATCAGTATTTCATAGCTTATTAACAAGATGGGTTTTAGAGATGTTGAGTAGTCGTAGACTGGGATGATTTTGATTTGGTTGTTGCAATTGCAGATTTGCTTTATCAAGTCTTCATTTCCCTCATATCTAACATTGGCAAAGATTCAACATATTATTTACATCAGCTTCATATTTTTTTTGGAATGTAAACTTAACTTACTGTGCAAGAGAATTTTTGTTCGTACACAAATGCAAACCTTTGTTTACATAGGAGCTTGGATTGTGAATGAGCTGAAATGGCTATTTAAACCTATTGACAAAGTAGTCAACTATTGACAGGCAAGGGAAGCCTTGCACACCTCTTGGTATGCGCTCCACTTGTCTTTCAGCGGCCATCGGGTCCAGATGTCTTTTTTGAGTTTGCCTGACTTTTGCTGTTTGAATTTTTTAGTGCTCAAATTTGAGTACGTATTCCTTTTCCTTTGCTTGTTGACTTGTGCTTGTGTTGCATATTATATTTTTAAAACACACTGGTCAACTAAGCCTTCTTGCAAGAAATTGTTTTTTCTCATGTAAATAAGACAGTTCCTGGTTATCAGTAATCCAGTTTTATGGCACTTGTCCAGCAACGATGATAACTGGAATTTTGGCGCCAATATGTGCCAATCCCCTCTTAACAACGCCGGTGATCCTTGGCTGTCTGGGTTTACCTTATTTAGGGGTAATCATGTAATCACAGCCTTCCTTTGAGCACGTCGGTGGCGTGATTGGTGTGGTATTAGCATCCCAACTCTGTGGTCGCGGGTTCAATTCTCTGCCATTCCATCGAGGAGTGAGAGATGTGTATTTCTGGTGATAGAAGTTCACTCTCGACGTGGTTCAGAAGTTCGCGTAAAGCTGTTGGTCCCGTTGCTGAATAACCACTGGTTCCGTGCAACATAAAAACACCATACAAACAAACAGCCTTCCTTTGTATATTCTTTGGAAATATGCTATTGAGCTCCTTTGTGTGTGCCTTTCCCTTCAGGGTAAGGCTCGGAGTTTCAGTGACTATCAACAATTGATATCCTGGGCAGGGTTGACACATTGCCATTCTCTCTCTCTCATCTCTCTCTCCTCTCTCTCTCTCGCTCTCTCTCTCTCTCTCTCTCAGAGCAATAGTGCACCAATCCCTCGTGCGTTTCCTTCACTCCTGGTTTTCCTGGTTTATAGGTGACAATGAGTTTGAGGTGGTTTCTTACTCTTCTATGGTCAAACTACCCCTAGGAACAGTCAAGTACTTAAACTCTTCTCACCGCAATCCTTAAGGATCGCATAAACCATTGGCTTCCATTACCTGACCCATTATTGGTTGGGTTAGATTTGCTGATGGTCCAGGAGTGTTCTGCAACCCCTTGCATTCCTTCTACTGTATCTCCATTCATAATCTCTTACTAACCTCTTACTTTCTACCCTCTTAACAGTTGATTTATAGTGCAATTGCAAGATTTTCCTCCTGTTACACCATTCAAACTTTTTACTGTCAATATCATGTTTCAGCACTGAATGACCCTCATAGGTCCCAGCACTGGCCCTTTGGCCTATGAGAAAATGACCCGTCATTGTTGGCTTGACCTCCGTGCTTGTTTACACAAGTGACCACTGTATTGTTGTCCGACATCTGAACTATGGAGTGCCCTGATACTGTCTTGAAACTCATGAAGTGCCAGGAAGGCTGCATTCATCTCCAGAACATTGATATGCAGCTGCTTGTCTATAAGACTACAGACTCCTGACATCTGGAGAATTTTTGGGGGAGGAGAATGAAGAGGCACTCCTGTAGTAAAGTATTTGTCAGCCAACCACCACAGAAGGTCACTTCTTGCCTTTGCAGACAGAGGTACCTGGAACAAAGGGGAGTCCCTTGCACAGGACCAAAACTCTTCTCTATTGGATAGGATAGGATGAAAGATTAGTTAAAAGACCTCTGAGCCTAAAAAAGGCGCTTCTCAGGCAGGTTCTCAGGAATTAAACTGAAGAAAAAAAACTAAAGAAAAAAGAAACAATTTTGCTTAGGAACATGATAATTTTGTTAAGTGAGAAATCCCTTCCTTGAGCAAGAATTCCTGACATTGTTGGATCTCGAAAATAAATGCATCTGCTGAGCCAATTTTTAGCATTCATAACGAGTAAGTGCCAGACGGTCATGGGAACTTGGCATCTAGTATATTTCATTAATCAGTTTGTCAGGTTGTGATTAGATGACAATGAGAAAATCTAGTACTATGATCTATGTGGAGTCTTGCATTAGTACTAGACTATGTGGAGTCTTGCTAGATTAGTTCTTTATATCTTGCTTGTTGAGGGACCATGAAAAAACATGGGTACACCTAAGATTTTACATTTTTCAGCTTATTTGATATTGGTACTGAGACCAATCTGTTTGCCAATCTTGATATATTAGAGATTTGACATGCTATCCAGTCTGATACAGGAGCATATGAAATCGTTGGGGCAATATTATTATTATATATAGGATTAGTTTATCCAGACCCAAGCCTAATAAAAGCTCCTCTTGGGCTGGTTTTCAGGAGTTAATCCTGTAAAAAAATTTAAGTATTTAGAAAATGGGTTTTACTTAGGAACATGATGATTGTATCAGATTTAGATAGAAAATCTTTGCTTTCAGCAAGAATGCCTTTTAATGTTGTTTTCGAAAATATAAGCTTCTTTGATGGATCCAAATTGGACAACTGACAAATAGTGTTGGAGAGTCATTGGTGTTTGGTATGTATTACATTTCATTGGGGCTGAATGTGGATTTGACATAAAGTGAAAATTTGAAAATCTAGTATAGCTTATACTACATAGTCTTGTCAACACAAGTTTTTTTTTTTTTTTTTTTTTTTTTTTTCTTTTTTTTTTTTTTTTTTTTTTTTTTTTTTTTTTTCCTGAGATGAATGACATCCGTATGTGTTTTTGTTGATGGAATAGTGCAAGCTAATATGACAGCCGTATCTGCTTTTTCATTTCCTTCAGTTCCCACGTGCTGGAATCGCACATATTTTTGTGAATAGTCCTGATTGAATAAGTTGATGTATTTTTATTTGGATTTCTTGGACAAGGTAATTTGGAGACTTTTATGTACTTGTTTATAGCATTCATCAATAGCACTTCATTAGTCACTGAAAATTATGTTGGAAATTGCCTCTCTCTTCTCAAATATTGTTTACTGCTATTCTTATGGCTGTGAGTTCTGCACTGTATACTGATGAAATTGGGGGAAGACTTATTTTAACAAATTTATCTTTTGAGAATGCTGAAGCTCCTACTTCAGTGTTGTTTTTGATCCATCTGTATAGGTCATAAGTTGATTTACTTTTCTTCTTATGTGTTCTAACACGTTGGCGGTACATCTCTGTGCTTGCTATATTTCTTTTTAAAAGATATGGGAGAGCAGTACATATTTTTACTCTTCTAAGTCCAAGGTGGTGGGTGTTCTATTGTTGGATGGATGGAAAATTGGTGTATATTTAAATTCATTAAATATTTGGTTCTTTGTGGGAAAGAGCTAGCACTATGGTTTTTCAAATACTTTTGTTATAATTCAGAAATGCAATGGTAGCAGCAGGAGATGTTCCTGCTTGGAGGTAAAGGCTCCTACGCATAGTTATTAAGTTGCGGTGATGTTTTTAGGGGTAATATACCTGCTTCTGCTGACAGGGAGTTTATTGGGGATGATCGAAATGCTCCCGTGCATAGATGTATTCCTTCGTGATGTAATGTATCCAGTGTTTTTAATGTTGCTTCCGAGGCAGATGAATTGGGTAACTATAATCTATTATAGATGGTACTGTTGCTTTGTATAACATAAGCATGGTGTTACGTCCAGTTCCCCATTTGGTATGTGATAGTTATTTCAACAAGGCAAGGGTTTTTATGCCTTTTGCTTTATATTTTGGAGGTGGGTGCTTTCCAGTTCAGGTGCTGATCAAACACCATTCCTAGGTATTTCACATTTGTGCAGAATTTAATTGATGTATTATACAGATACTACAGCTTAATTGTTTGGTGTTTTAACTACCTTTTATCTTTATAGAAAATATTTGCATTTTTTTTTAATTGGAATCCTAACGAATTTGTTCAGTTTGGTAACATTTGTGATAGCTGCTTTGAGGATTCTTTGTGGGCATGTGTTAGCATGCTACTTGTATAATATATGCAAAGAATCATCAACATACAAGCTGTTTTTAACTCTTGTAAATTTATTGTAATATCATTGATTGCTAAAGCAAATAGAGTACAGCTTAAGACACTGCCTTGGGGGATTCCTTCTTGTAATTCATAAACATTTGAATAAGAATTTACTGTTTGAATTTGGAAGGTTCTATCTGATAGAATTTTTTTTTTTAAATTGGTAAATGGCTTCTTATTCCTTCAGAGTGAAGTTTTTGCATGATATTATCTCCATGTTGTATAGTATGCTTTTTCTGTCAAAAAATATTGCCACATAATTTTTTTCTGATCAAATCCTTTTTTGATGTGATCTCTTAGACAGGGTAGTGGATCAAGGGTTGATCAGCCAGCTATTAATCCTGATTGTGTTGGTATCAGAATTGAAATTTTGTTTTATGATGTATCTTAGTAGTGAATTAACCATTTTTCCTAGTACGTATTTTACATAGCTGTCAAAGATATACCTAGGTCTATGATTGGGATGGATTACTTGAAGCTTCTCAGGTTATTTTATTAGGATAATGATGGCATGTTTCCATTTATTTGGAAAAACATGTTTCATCCAGATGTTATAGAATTTAGTAAATATGATTTGGCAATGGAGACTAGTCTTTGTATAATTTCATATATTTTCTGTTAATTTTCCTTATTTTTCGCCAAATATTTTTCATTGATGTATTTGTTGACAAGCTTGATAAAATTTCCATGATGATATTTTCTCAGATATTACAAGTTTTTTGGAATTGGCATTTTATTTATTATAAAATGGCTTAATATATTTGATTGCAATGTTGTGGACTATTATCTTACTTGTGTTATTGGGCAATTTGTTAAGGGCTTTTAGCCATGTCTTAAGGCTGCTGATATTTCGACTTGGTACGTGTTTTGTTTTACTTAAAGTTGATAAGGTTGCAGTCCACCATGGGACAGGGATTTTGTTGGATGTGGCCTTGTTTTAGGTATGCTTTTATTGGTAGAATTTATGAAATCCACGAAGAATTCACAAGTTGCATTGTGGTTTTGATTATGTGGAAATGGTGGTATATTTCTGGTACTATTTAGATTGTAAATGTCCCAATCTGCTTTTTGGATATTATATTTGACAGGTGGCAACTATTAAACATTATATTTAAATAATTAAGGACTATGGGGAAGTCATCCAGAACATTCCACTCAAGTCTGTCAGCTGAGTCGACGCTGAGCTCAGCGAGAGATCTGCTGAAGAAAAGGTTAAGTGGGTATTGGAGAAGTAAGTTGGCACATCACTTTCATTTAAGCAGCATCAGTATGTTCCAATACATATTTCTCTGTTTGTTCCTGAGTGTCAGTAGGGTGATTATCCCAAAGGAACTTTGAGCTTTAAAATCTGGTATAAGTAGGGATTCATTAGATTATTAATTAATGCTGGTAGATCACTGAAATTCAAATTCAAATTTTTTTGGTTTGTATAAGCTACAAATTGTGATCATAGTTTTACCTGGCTATATAATTTGATAGCTGTTATCTGATATGATAGTGATGGTATGTTTAAAAGTTCAAAGGCGATACTATTATGAACATATATTGCTGTGCCTAGTTCCACCGTCAGTTGGTGAATAGGATAGGATAGGATAAAGGATTAGTTTTAACTAGACCTCTGAGCCTAAAAAGGCTCTTCTCAGGCTGGTTCCCAGGAATTAAACTGAGGAAAAAATAATAATAAAAACTAGACTTTATTCAAAAAACCAACTTACTTATTAGGAACATAATAATTTTGTTAAGTGAGAAATCTCTGCCCTCAGCAAGAATTCTTGACATTGTTGGGTCTCGAAAAAAAAAATGCGCCTCTGCTGAATCCAATTTGGGCATTAAACGAGTAATTGCTGGTCAGTCATGGGAACTTGGCATCCGTTTCATTTCATTGGGTCAGAATATGGGGTTGTCATTAGATGACCATGAGAAAATCTGTATGACCTATGTGGAGTCTTGCTAATATTACTTCTTTAGATCTTGCTTTTTGTGACGATGAAACCCATGGGTATACCTCAGATTTTTATATTTTTCATCTTGTTTGATACTGGTACTAAGGACCAATCTGTTTGGCAATCTTGATATAATAGAGATTTGACAGAAGCTATCCAGTCTGATACGGGGCCATATGAAATTGTTGGGGTAATGGTGCATGCTTGTTTAGCTGCTGAATCTGCATATTCATTCCCTTCATTTCCTACATGAGCCAGAATCCAACAGATTTTTATTGACAGTCCAGATTGGAGAAGTAGGTGAATTTTTCACTGAAAATTATTTAAGAGATTGCTTGCCTTTCAGATGTTATGTCAAGTGCTGCTCGTATCGCTGAGAGTTCTGCAGTAAACAAAGATGATATTAAAGGAAGGCCTACTTCGATTAATTTATTATTCAAGAAATCTGAAGCTCCTATTCCAGTATTGTTTTGAGCCAACTGTATATATCACGAACTGGTTTCCCTTTCTTCAGATGTGCTCTAGGGCATGTTGGTGGTACATCTCTGTATTAGTCATATTTCGTTTAAGAAGATAAGACAAAGTGGTGCATGTTTTTATTCATTTCAGAGTCCAAGGTGGTCTTCTATTGTTGGAGGGAAAATTGGTGTTATATGAGTTCATCAAGTATATTTGGCTCTTTTGGAAGGAGCCAGCACCATGATGTTCAATCCTATGATTACAATTCGGGAAGCAGGTAGCTGCAGATGATGATGATCCTGCTTGTAGGGAAAGGCCTCTACGTAGTGTTATCAAGTTGCAGTGATGTCTCAAAGGTAGAATGCTTGCTTCTGCTGAAAGGGAATTTGTTGGGGATGATCTAAATGCACCAGTTCATAAGCATATTCCTTTTTGATGCAATGCATCAAGTTTTTAATGTTGCTTCAGATGCTGAAGAATATACGTAAAGGACAGCAGTAGTCTATTATAGATAAAACTGATGTCCTAGTAGGTGTACATCCTGCTCCCCGATGTAGAGTGAGATAGTTTTCTTTAATAGGGCAAGGGCTTTTATGCCATTAGCTTTAATATACTTCATGTGTACTTTCCACTTTATGTGTGCTTTTCAGTTTAAATGTTGATCAAACATTATTTCTCAAGTACTTAAACATTTGCACAAAATCCAGTTGTCTTTATAGAAAAACAATGGCTTTTGTTTTATTGGTTGAAAAACGAAATCCAACTAAATTTGCCCATTTACTGTACTTATATGTGTGATGGTAGTTTTGATGGCTTTGGGCATATCTCAGGGAGCTACTCATGTAGTATATGGCAGTCATCATGTATAAGCTATTTTTAAACTCCACTTGGTAATTGTGCTATGATGTAATTAATTGCCAAGGCAAACAAAGGGATTTTGACGTAGGAAAAAATCTATTTTCTGGGCGGGGAGAAGCCGTGTCGCCCAGTGAAATATGTCTCCTTTAGCACTATTTCTAGTAAAATATTGCTATAATACCAGAGAACTGCTAAATTGGACATGTCAGAAGCCTCTGACTCGCTCACCTATATAAAAGGTGTCAGTATAAAACTGGGCGAGTGTTAAACACTACCACAGCAACCCCTCCAATTAGCCTTTTCCTCATCAAAAGACCTCATACGGGGAGCCGACCCATAGGTCACACCTAGCTACCCCGTTGAAGGCGCCTGTGACGTCATACTTATCGATAGCATTGAAGCTTGGTGCACAGCAGGGGGGGGGGGGGGGGGGGGGGGGGGGGGGGGGGGGGGGGGGGGGGGGGGAACCAGGGGGGAATTTCACTGGGCGACACGGCTTCCTCGCCCAGAAATAGATTTTTCTTACGTTAAATTCCCTTTTCTGGGCTCAGCCGTGTCGCTCCGTGAAATTGTACCAGAGAAACACCAAGCTACATCCCTCTGAAATGAAATACAATATTAATTTGAACTAAATAGGGTTAAAGAAACAAAAAAACAGTCTAGAATTGGAAAAATAAAAATATAATTTTTTTTATATTAAAATACACCATATAGCAATAACATGTGGCAACAAAATACCCACATAATAAAATATTACCACATAATTTGTATAAATGTAACATAATACACCAATTCTAATAACAAAGCCAGTTTGCTGAGGTAGGTAGAATGTTAATGAGGCTGGCATAAAGGAAAAGGATTCATATGACACAAGGACAGCACTATATTGATGTTGTTGCAGGAGACACTGGTCCTACAGCTATGGCATGATATTTAAGATCCACCAAAGACTTAAGGTAATGCTTTTTGAAAACCGAGGGCGACTTCCAACCAGTATACTTCTTCAGATCATCAAAGTTCATAAATTTTGAAGAAGTTTACAGAAGTTGCTATAGCCCGAATGTCATGCACCTTGGGAAATGACCCTTGGCTGGCTTTCTTGATAAAATACAAATTTGTTCATGAAACTTACCTGTCAGATATATATATAGCCTGTATTCTCCGAATTTAAGTCCGACAGAATTTCAAAACTCCCGGCACATGCAGTGGGCGGCCAGGTGGTTAGTACCCATTCCCGCCGCTGGGAGGCGGATATCAGGAATCATTCCCATTTTCTATTCAGATTTTTCTCTGTCGCGGTAGTGAAAACACCTGTTTTTCCATTACCTCCGCCTAGGATTTTGAAACTTCATTAGCCGCTTAAGTATCTTACTTATTTTTTGAATGATTGACTTGGATTTGTGGCTAGGCATACGCTATCATAAATTAATTTAAATTTTTTCATTGCATATGATGTCTGAATCTCTAGTTAGCCTAGTTTCAGACTTTGTTGTCTGCAACGGGTAAGGGGAGGCTACCGAAACCTTCGGTAGACACTCGCTTAGTATACATGACGTTTACATGTTTTCTTTGTTGAAAGATCAATGTAATTAGTGTAATGTTGACTGATTCCGAAAGAAGACGTATGATTCGTATGTACGCAAATTAGAGCGTGATAGAATCAGGAGGTCTTCCTCCACAGTAACAGAAGTTAGGATAATGAACCTACTAACCTCCGTAGACTTTATTTTGCTAACCCTGTGGTAGGCTTACGGGCCTAGAGGAAGTGTCTGTGAGAGGTAATGCCCTTTCTATTATGGTGGATTACATCAAGTAAGCTTGAAAAAGTGCTCGCTCTCCAATCAGTGTTGTGAGTGTAGTGATGTTGATTTTGCCCCTAGTGTTTGTGGAGGGGGCGTCAGATCGGTCCTATAACGCCTCTAGGTCTAAACCTCTGTCGGACTCCCACCCAGGACCAGGGAGGGGGCAAGTTGAAAACCGAAGGAGGTTACGGGAACCCCCCACCGATCTGGCGTCCCTTCGGCAGGATAAGGCTGCCAAAGATCGTGACACGTGCACGAATCATGAAAGATTGCTTCTCGTCCTCCGAGGGCGTCCTCCCCGCAAGGTTGGAGCTCTCGAAAGGACTCGCGCCCTCTAAAAAGAAGCTTTAGAGAAGAGGATGCTTCACGTCCTCTCTCTCGTCAGGAGGGAGCGTCAGAGTACTGATCTGGCGTCCCTCGGCTTGACTTAATATCGATAAGCGTGACAAAGACGCAAAATGTCGCACAGGCGGCTGTCGTCTTGGTCAAGAGATTAAAAATGTCCTTAAGGCGGCAGGACCCTACGAGACGCCTTTCGAGACATTCAACGCTCTATCAAGAGGAAGGAACGTCTTTACTCTTGTAGCAAGGATTGTTTTCTTGCTTTCCAAACGACTCCCCTCCCCCCCTCCTCCCCTCATGGCGGCCTATGTATACGTTATTTGTGACGTTCGCTTTACTACGAAACGGGATATTGTTCAAGCTCATAAGCTTGAGTCCGGCAAGCTGATTTGCATAGTCAAACAGCTCGCCAAGACGCATCTTACTCGTCCCTAAGGGACGCTCTGTCAGCGGACAGAGATGACACTGGACAGACTATACTAGTTTTCGACAGGAGAAGGGCAAAGAATTCCTCTACCAAGAACACACAGGCGTCCTTTTTAAATGCCCTTCTGCAGTGTCGATGAGCGTGACAAAAGACGCAAGATGTCGCACAAGCCGGCCGTCGTTTTTGTCAAGAGTGCGAACGTCCTTAAGACTCGTCCTGATGACGATCACCGTACTTATGCTTAGGACGCTCGCGTTTTCATGAGCGGCTCTCCCCTCGCCAGGAAGCCTCTCAAGTTACTCGTGTTGACGCACGTCATTCACTATGACGGCTTCCACCCTTGATGTTCGTCGCTTTTCTATTCCGGACGCTCTTCAAGACGCTCAAAGAATGCAATCAGGACGTTCGGCAAGCACCTCGCGAGGATGCCTTTCGGAACGCTCGGCGTTCCTTTTTTGAGCGCGTTTCTGGATATGTTCATTTGCATTACTAAGACACCAAGATGTTGCACAGGCGGCCACCGTCTTTGTTAGAAGGTAACGAAGGTCTTTAAGGCCGTCTTGGAGACGATAGCCTTACGTCTTCCTATAGTGCTCTCACACTTCAGGAGCAGCGTGCGGCTCTCCAGGACGCTTTTCGGGTGGCCTTTCAGAAGACGCTCGACGTCATAAACATTGATAAGCTTTTTGGAAGACGCTCGATGTCTTACACATCTGGACGCTCGCCAGGACGCTAGCGAGGACGCTCGCCAGGACGCTAGCGAGGATGCTTTTGAAGACGCTCGGCATCCTACACGTCATGACGCTCGGTAGAGCACTTGCCAGGACGTTCTTCAGAAACGATAGGCGTCCTACGCATCAAGACGTTCGGCAGGATTCCTGCAAGAACGCTCTTCAAGAGGGCGTCGTCGAAGAAGAGGAAGGAGTTTGGTCTCGTCAAGATGTCTACTTCGCTTTCTACGAAGGGAGCGTTCAATAGAATCCATCACTTGATGAATTCCAGGAAAACTGTAAGCAGATTTCGGTGTCATAAAACGCCTCGTCTGCTTTCGGGATTGCGCTGCCGAAGGGGAACATTAAGGTCCTTCCTGTCGTAAGCCCAGTCTCTAATCAGGAATCCTGCCCCTTCCTCGATTTCTGCGGGAATCGGGAAGGCTATATGCTCGAATTCCTGGATTTTCCATCATGCAATTGGGTTAGTTCTCATTGACAAAGTTCTAATAACATTTTATCGCATAAGCGGATAAGTAACAAAATTTCGAAAGAGCTCTCATTCATTAGTCAGAGGCTCATCCAGGAAAAAGACTTATAGACTACGTCCATGAAGTCTTATGTCCAATATCATAAGAAGCTTGAACTTTCCTTTTCGATCTTCGGTTCTCACTTGAGGATTTCCATTTGAATAATATTATTCCTTCTCTTGGGCAAAGGAGAACGAAGACAGTCGATTTCCATTCTCTCTCTCTTCTCGTCGAGGAAAGAATGTAGTAGAGAATTAGATGTTCAAGTGACTGCAATACTTATGTATTTTATCTTCGCGTCATATTACTAATGTAAGTTTCAAGTCATATACGCATATCGTAGTTACCTCTACAGATGGCAACCGAAAGGACTGTTATTTTAAGTGTATTTAATCGGTCCTTCCTGCAAACTTCCAGGAGTTTCCGGTGTAAGGACAATGCTTAAAGGTATTGTTACAACACCAACTCAGCTTCTGCATCTAGCGAATTATGTTTCGCTTAATATGCCTGCTTGAGAATTTCCTTATGATCGATAATAGTAACGAACCTATTCCTTCGTAGAAGAGAGTAGCTGGTAACTCAGGCAGATAGTGCGAAACGAGAGGTTGCTGTCATTGTGGATGACGCAGTATATTTATCGGTACTCCCGGCAACTTTCCAGGAGTTTCCGATTTAACATTTGGTTAATTAAGCGTAATGTTATGACAACACAAAATCAGCTTCTGTATTTAGACGAATTCTGTTTCGCTTAAATATGCCAACTTGAGAGTTTCTGTTCAAATAATGGAAAATCTATTCCTTAGATGAATAGAAATAGCTGGCAACTCGGCATAAGACTGCGAGAAGGTGAACATAAGCTGCTGCCTGTAACTGTCACAGTGTCACACACTGTCACCAACTCAGTTTTAGGTAGCTCGTTGTAATGCTCGGTCGGTTACATCTCTCTCTCCCGCGGGATTGATTTACGAACCGTATCTCTGCACTACAATCATGACTTTCGCCTCGGGTTGAGGGGATTTCTGGTAATCATGAATAAACGACTTCCTTTTGCTAAGAAATTTTCAACAGAGATATCTCTTAGACATGTTCGGCGGCGCTGCTTACCGCACTGTAACAGAATTCTGTACGAGTCTACCGCAGCATAGCACTATAATAATGCTCTCCTGCTTATGCAAAGCGCAGCCTTATTAGGGAAGGAAGCATGCTTAGTGAGGGAATGGATGAGTCTGCTGGGACCATTTCCTCGCTGGAGAAGCTTGTTTCCCTGAATAGACTGCAATTCAGACCTCTACAGTTTTTTCCTACAGGAGAAACTGAAATAACATCAAAAGATCTAGAGAAAATTCTAAACGTCTCTCAATGGGTTAAGGATCACCTCAGGTGATACTGAGAGGGAGCTAGGCATCCGGACAGAGGTCCTGGCACATAATCTAAAAGAATTGGAAGCAATTTGGTTGGCTCTCCAGTCGAAGAGTGAGGTTTTGGTCGAGTGGTCCAAATCATCTCAGATAATTCCGCAGCTCTCTCATATCCCAAGAAGAGAGAGATGGTTATCGGCATAGGCACGGAACGTAACGATCCTTAAGAGGTTTCGTTACACGATTGCACGTCCGTGCGGATCTTCTCGATCGACGGCAGCAACTACTGACGTTTGAGTAAATCCTCGCTTAGAAGTATGTCGAGAGTTGTGGAGACTTTGGGGACGTCCTTTCGTAGATTTCTTTGCAATATTGAAGACGAAGAAGCTTCCTCTACGTTGCGCCCTTATTCTCGATCCGAGAGCGGTAGCAATAGACGCCATCCTATACTATGGAATGGGGATAGTTGGTTAGCCCTTTTCCCCTATTCAAAAGCTTAGGAAATATAATAGATAATCGCTGGCGTCAGAGGGAGTGAGAAAAGGACGCTGATCGCCCATGTTGGCCTTCGAGAGGCTGGATTCACAGAGGTCACGTCCTTCAGAGAGCACTTTCCAAGGACCCTTCCCGAGAGAATCGGTCTACTCTAACAGCCTCACTTCGAGAGGTACCTAAAATCTCTCCGCTCTGAGTCTGAATGCGTTCATACTGTCAAGAAGCGAGAGGATCTTCAAGATTAATTGCAAGTCTCATTGCCAAAGCAAAGCAGTGATGCATATTTTGCAGTATACCATCGGAGGGGGCCGTTTTCGTGGACATAGGGCAGGAAGAATGACTGTTCCTCCACCTCTGACCTCTGTGAATTACTTTACCGCCTTCCCATTCCGTCTGAAGTATGGGATAAGCTAGCAGTCCCAACTATTGTAGAATACGGAAATATGTTGACGCCTCTAGGCTCAGAGATTCGGATCTGTAAACACAAAGCCCTTCACGATCTTTGAGGTCTGTGGAAATCTTGAAATTGTCTAGATCGAAGCTTCCGGCATGGAACTTAGACGTAGTCTAAAGTTCCTGAGGTCAAAGCATTTCGAACCTCTCCTTTCTGTAAACTTAATACACGTAACCAGAAAGGCTAATTTTCTAACCACTCTAGCTATGGCAAAGAGGGTTAGTGAGGTTTTAGCCATCATCAGAGGTTTTGGCTTTAGAGGACATAATTCGGTGTCTCTAAGCCTTCCGTTCTTGCTAAGAAAACGAAAACCCGTCTAACCCTTGGCCCAGAGACCTGTAGATCAAGGGGGGATGGCACAAATTATTGGGCAAGAGCCACAGAGAGTCCTGTGCCCTGTCGGGACTCTCAAGTTTTATCTTGATAAAACTAAAGAAAGTCGAGGTCATTCGGACAATCTGCGGTGTTCCGTAAAAAGACCAGACTTGCCCAGTCGAAGGAACGCCCTGGCGTTATTTTTAAGGAGTCTTTCTAAGAGGCTCATTCGTCATGTTTGAACAAAGATTTGAAACCTTTTAAAGTAAATGCTCACGAGGTGACCGGGCGCGGCCTCGGAAGCATTTCAACAGAGCATGACACTCAGTAATATCCTGAGTGCCACGTTTGAGCGAAGCAACTCTGTGTTCGCTTCACACTCCCGACGGGATGTGAAGACGACATATGAGATCTGCGAGTCGCTAGGATCATACTATCCGTAGAAATATTATTGGATGGAGGCAGGAAGCAGCACGAATCCTATCCTATAGAAAAGGGATAGTGTGCTTTTAAACTTTGAAGGGTTGGTCGCTTGAGGCGCTTTCCCTTTCGTTAGCCTAGAAGTTATGGGACTAACTTCGTTAGTTAGGTCAGGTGGTGGTTTTTTAGCTTCGTTGCCCTCACAGTATGGTCAATATGGTCTAGTCACATTGTGGTCACGCTCCCGTTGACAGATCATCTAGAGCGCACCAACTACACGGGTCACTACCTTGTTGGCAACTCTAGTGAAGCAAAAGCAGACTTCGGTGACAGTAATCAAGAAGTCAGCTATGCTAACAGGTAAGGAATCAAGATGTCAATCATCTGCACTTGAGGTGTTTCCTAATCCTTCTATTCTGTCCCTTCCCACCTCCAATGGTGGGATTCAGCTATATATATATCTGACAGGTAAGTTTCATGAACAAAATGTTATTGTTATGATACAATAAAGTTTGTTCATACTTACCTGGCAGATATATATAAAGTAAAGTACCCACCCACCTCCCCTCAGGGGACAGTGGTATGAAAATCTGAATAGAAAATGGGAATGATTCCTGATATCCGCCTCCAGCGGCGAGAATGGGTACTAACCACCTGGCCGCCCACTGCGTGTGCGGGAGTTTTGAAATTCTGTCGGACTTCGGAGAATACAGTATATATTATATCTGCCAGGTAAGTATGAACAAACTTTATTGTATCATAACAATAACATATCTGCTGCCTAATGCCCTTTAGAGATATGGTACCACCACCGTTCCTAATGAAAGAAAAGGGGGCCTTCGGAATAGGTAGATGTTCTAGATAAATAGTCCTTAAGAGTTTTAACGGGACATAAAGATGATCCTGCGGAAGCGGAACAATCTTCCATGTCCCCGGGAACCACCTTACCAAAGGGTCTTCATTCTTAGCCAGAAACTTTCTTTATTTGGCGAGAGCAACACCGTTCACCCGAGAAAGGAACTCTATATGCCCTTGGTCTCTAGATAAAGATGACAGCTCCGATATCCTGGCACCTGAAGCCAGACTCAATAAAAAGTGTCTTACTAAAAGGGTTTGGTAAATCACATTTGTAGTTTGTCTGTTTCCGAGGCTAACCTGAGAACATCGTTAAGAAACCATGACACTGACGACGGCCTGTGAATGGGCCGCAGGCGTGCATATGCCCTTGGGATTGAGGTGAAATAAGACTCAGTTAGATTTATACCAAACCCGAGAAGAAAAATCTTTTTCAGAGCTGACTTAGTGGTTGTTATTGTGGCAGCTGCCAAGCTTTGTCCTGAGAAGGTTATAGCCACGTTCATTGTCATTACTTTGATATTTGATTCCCTGAGAAATGAAATAGACAATTTCTTAACTGCTGAATCATTCTGGCAAAGTGTAGATTCTCTTTTGTCTGACTCCAGAACAAAAATGTTCTGTTGATCATGGTCCCCTACTCTCCT
>NC_087200.1:173759024-173836932 GCF_015104395.2 Macrobrachium nipponense | reverse complement strand
TCCCCTACTCTCCTACCTGCAAACTTCATGAAATCCATAAAGTTAGGGTTTTGTGAAGACCTGAGGAATCGAACATAGTCCTCGTTTGAACTTGTTGCGACAGCCTCAAGTCCGGGAGAGGGTGAGGACGAAGACCTAGTTCCAGGAGAAGGGGAAACCAATTGCTCTTGGGCCAGTGAGGAGCTATGAGAGCCACCTGACCTTCGAAGGATCTCAACTTGTGCAGCACCTTCAGGAGAAGGTTCACTGGAGGGAATAAATAAACCTTCCTCCACTGGTTCCAATCTATACTCAGGGCGTCCGTAGCGTATGCCAGAGGGTCCAGATTTGGGGCTACGTAACAAGGCAGCTTGTGGTTTGCCTCTGTAGCAAACAGATCTACTTCCAGACCCGGTACTCTCCTGCAAACCCTCTTGAAGGATTCCTGGTCCAGTGACCATTCTGACTCCAGGGGGACTGATCGAGACAGTGCGTCTGCTACTACACTGTGGACTCCTGCCAGATGGGTAGCTGATAGATGCCAGGTGTTCTTGGCTGCAAGAGAAAAAATTGCTATCATCACGTGGTTCACATGACTTGACTTTGAACCACCTCTGTTTATACAGTGTACCACTACCGCACTGTCGAGAACCAACTTGATATGAGTCTTCTTCGGAGGACGGAGCTTTTTTAAAGTCCGAAACACTGCCATAGCTTCCAAGATGTTGATATGAAGCTTTTGGAACTGATGTGACCAAGTTCCCTGAACCTTCTCGTGCTGTGAATAACCTCCCCAACCTGTCAGTGATGCGTCCGTATGCACCACTAGGGACGGGGGAGGGAACTGCAACGGTAACTCTTTGGCTAGGCTTGCGGCCTTTGCCCATGGGAGCAGACGTTTCCTGAGAATCAGAGGTATCCGGGCGAACTTGTCCCGACACTTGGCATTGGCCTTTGAACGCCAAACTCGATTGATGTCCTTGAGCTTGGCTTTCAACAGAACGTCTGTGACCGAGGCAAACTGGAGCGAGCCTTGGATTCTCTCCTGATTCCTTCTCGAAGTCTTTTTGCATTTTAAGAATTGTCTTGTTGCCTTGGCAATCACCTTCCTCTTCCCTGCTGGAATGGAAAGAGTGTGTGAATCCAAGTCCCAATGGATACCTAGCCACTGGAACTTGGACTCCGGAGTCAACCGGGACTTGGCCCTGTTGATCTTGAACCTTACATTCCAGGAAAGACATGACCTTGTCCGTGGCTTTCATACACTTGTCTTTGTCCATCTCCCAGATTAGCCAGTTGTCTAGGTACGCCACCACCAATATACCCTGAGACCTTAGCTCCTGCACCACTGCCTCCGCCAGTTTCGTGAAAACCCTTGGAGCTATATACAGCCCGAAGGGCATCACCTTGAAGGAGTAGGCTTCTTTCCCTAGTTTGAAGCCCAGGAATGGTCGGAAGTGCCGAGCTATCGGGACATGATAATAGGCGTCTGTAAGATCTATAGAGGTGGTGAACTTGTCGCAACGAATGTACAAGTTTAAACGGGACAAGTCTAAGATCACCCTCCTTTTGTCGGTCCCTTTCTTTGGGACACTGAATAGACGACCCTGAAATTTCAAGTTCTTTGTCCTGGAGAATGCTCCCTTCTGGAGAAGGTCCCTGGAGTAATCCATCAACTCTTGCGTTGGTTCCTGATAGAAGGTGATGGGTGGAGGAGGACCCTTGATCCAACTCCAGCCTAGGCCCCTGGATACTATGCTTTTCACCCAACTGCTGAACCCCCAACGATGTCGAAAGAGGTACAGCCTGCCTCCTACCTGAGAAACTTCATTGAGATGATGAGGGTCGGGATCCTCTTCCTGACCTTGCACCTCTAGCTCGCCCTTGGGCTCTAGCTCCTCCACGCTGACGAAAGGATCCTCTAGCCCTGCCACCCCTAGCAACCCTGGTAAAGGGGTGAAATGCCCGACTCTCATAGAATGGGTTAAAAGCAGGCGACACTGAATACTGTGGGGGAACCTGTTGGTTAGTCGACGGCGAAAGGAAGACAAATTGATGCTGTTGCTGAGGCTGAGCCTTAGAAGCCGAAGGCTGGGATACTTGCTGAATTGGTACAGCTTGTAGCACAGGATTCTGTTGCGGAACTTGGAAAGGTTGGAACCTCCTTTGCCTCTTCCTAGCCCTAAAGCTGGAGGAAGAAGACTCTAATTTCCTTTTGAAAGGAATGCCCCAACGCAACCTGATGCTTTAATTAAGACGTGATGCCTCGTTCTGAACCTCATTCACTGCCGAAGCTGGGAAGAGATCTGCACCCCAGATTGAGGAAGCCAGAAGCTTGTTGGGTTCGTGCCTGATCGTAGCCTCAGATAGAACATGTTCCTGCAATTTCTCCTAGCAACCGCAAAGTTGTACAAGTCACATTGCATGCCCAAAAGTAACGACTTCGCAATGACCTTAAACAGCGGCTCCTGAGCGTACTCCAGAGCCGCCGTCTCTCTCATCACTAGGGAGTTAAGAGACCTTGCGAGACGTGTCCTAGCATCAAATTTGGCTTGGATCAGTGCGTCTGACAGCTTAGGGAGGCGCTCACTAAACAAGGTGATTGCACAGTCTGGCTTCAGCTTGCCTACCGAGAATGTAGCCGGCAAATCCTCCCACAAATCCTCCCTACCTGGGAGTGGCAATGATGTGGGATCTGTCTCCCTAAGCTGGGGCATGGGCTCTTCCCGAGTCACTGCCTGAAGGGTAAGTTCTGCTACCTTTGATATAAAAGGTAAGGGATTCCCGTCATCAGTCGTAAACATTGTGAAAGGGCTTTTAAATGCTGTTACCCTAGTATTTGAGCAGTTCCACTCTTCTAGGCTCCGTATCCATGCTTGCTGAGCCTGATCTCTAGAAAGGATAACAGTCTCCTTGGGGACCTTATCCTCTCTAATCAGAGCTGCCTCCATAAGACTAACATAACCTATAAATGGAGGCTGTAACCCTTCAGGGAAGAACTTGAAATCCTCGAGTCTACGTGTGCCACAACCTTCTATAGTCAACATCCCGTTGACAAACGGAGCGAAGTTCGCCACCCTCCAAGGATTACCAGGGTGGAACGGAGGGAGCGTGGACCCGTCAGGCATGCTCTGACCTTGCACCAAGTTACTAGGAGGTGCCGGAACTGCCGACTCCTGTCTGAGACCTGCAATCAGGGAGTCCTGTGCACCTAATCTCTTAAACACTTCTTCAAACCTTGCTGCAACTGAACTGACTAAGCTACCAAGGCTACTGACCTGATTTGAAATATTCGCGTTGAACAGGTCTTGGCCAACCAAAGGGGAATCCTCCTGCCCCCCCCTGCGGTACCTTATGAGGTATCCGATCCCTAGACGTTGATGAAATGGGACTTGTGGGGCAATGGGAAGAATTCCCTCCTTGAGACCTTGGATTTGAAGACTTAGAAAGAGACTTCATCCTAGGTTTAATATGTGTATGAACCTCTGGCACCTGCCCAGGCCTTGGCTTTGTCTCTGATTTGCCTTTAAGCAAGGTTTTACCTGAAGGTTTTTTTTTTTAATTTAGGAATCACAGAGAAGGAATGCGACCTGGAAGGGGGCAATCCTCCTGTGAAACCCATGAAGGAATTGGAAGTAGAGGGAGAGGAAGAATCAGATTCAATCGAGGAAAGACCCCGGTGACCAACTAAGCTAGCCTCATTAACACTGTTACCTGTACCCATATCTAGTGTAACGGGCAAATCCTCAACCACTTTAAGTGAGACTCCTTCCAAACCAAGGTCCGGCAACTCTGCCTCTTGCTGTCCCATAACTGAATCTTGGATTGATTTGATAATTGGTGCTGCTACTTTTGGGTCAACGTATCCGGCAGATTTCCCGACTGGGAAGATCAAAGCTGCCATATCTTGAGACAGAATATACGGCTTAGCCTTCCCTACGTTCCGTCCAAACCCTCCAACCCAGATCTTGAGGGTGGAGAGTGCAGCATCCTTAACAGACAGCTCCGCCTGTAATGCAAGGAATGTGTCAATATCGAGTAAATTCCTTGAACATTATGCTTATAAATGTTGATTAATTAATGTAATTTAATTTAAAGAAGTTTTTATTGTTCATTTATTTTATTTCATATATTTTTTTTTAAATTAATTTTATTTTTTTTTTTTGTTTTTTTTTACACTAATACAAGTAGTGTAATATAATTTCATCACAATATGCATAGAACAAGCAGTGCGGTAACTTACCGAAGAGGTAACCTGTTGTACCAAGTCGTAGCAGGCAAAGCAGTTTTCGTGATGCCAGACTACGGAATCTGTAAGCAACACTGCGCACGGGGCATGGCCGCACGGATCTTGCAGAGTAGCATTACAGCCGGCAACCAGACACTGAGTGGCCTGTAAGTACAATAATATATAAGAACAATTGCACAAACTTATTAGGATAATTATGAAAATAATGTAATATGCCGGAGCATTCCGGACTGAAACAATATAAAATATATACTATATATTCATATATTTACGTCCCGGGGACTGTGTAAGAAATAAAACAACCCGGAACTGTATGACCCAGGGGGGGGGTACACGAAGTAACCCGGGATGGCCACATGAACTCGCAAGTTCCGTGGCAAAACGAAAAGAAAATAAAATAAAAAATGAAAACTAAAATAACAAATGTAATATCTCCGCCCACGGAAGAGTAACTTCCGTAAACATAGCCCTCAACGACTACCGGAGGAGCCGGAATCTAAACCCGCCTTATGCGGGGAGGGAATGTTTTAGGTGGATGGATGTAAGCTCCGAGAGCTGAAAGAAGCAGAGCGCAACTAATCCACGGAAACCGAGGCTGAATACGCAGAGCAACCATCAACTCCGAAGGTGGTCAGCTGAGAAGCGACTCCCACCAACCTAAGGTCCTGGAGGACCCTCTACACACCCCCCTCCACTGATGGGAACGGTCGTCGGCAACAACCTGAGCGAGAGGAGCACCCAACTACTGGGGGCCCCACGTGAGGGGGAGGAAGGGAGGGCTGATGGGGTGACGATCACGTGACCAGCGTATCCTAGCGAATAAAGGATCATGAGGAAAACGCAGGCATAGCCTATGTAGGCTAACCGACCTAACATCCAACATATACATAGACAAAATAAAATCAATTACTTAAAGCTAAAAGAAAATCAGGCTTTAACACGTAAAATATAAAACCGCTATGAAGGCCACTCGATAACAGTGGGCGCAAAAGGGGAAATTCTACTTGCCTACTGACAAAACCATAAGAAACGGCAGGCAGACGAAAAGAAAAAAGGGAAAAATATCTGAATGAAATATACCAAACTTAAAAATAAAAGGGATAACGGTGGATATACGGCGAAGCACGTAACAAAGAAATGTGCTCGAATGCAGACCCCCGTGAAAAACATGAAAATAATGAAAATAACAAAAATATAAACGAAAACAGGATCGACTAAAAACTGCCACCCAAGACATAAATAAAATATGTACTGAAATATCACATGTTACGAGCAGGAAGGCAGCCCACTCGAAACTGGTACAATACAAGGGTACGCCGTAATGGCGACTCGCTGCCGCCCGCTACGGTAAAGTGACGCCTAACCAAACCCTAAATAAAGGCAAAACGAAAGGCAAATTCACTCCCTAAATATTGAAAAAAGCTGAACCAGTACTTAACTTGGGTGAAGAGGCAGATTGATGATCCATAACGAGGAATAATACAAAACAATGAAAAAGAACAGATAGCTTTATACGAGCGTGTAAACACGAGGAGGCTATCGAAAAGTATGACGTCACAGACGCCTTCAACGGGGTAGCTAGGTGTGACCTATGGGTTGGCTCCCCGTATTTAGGGTCTTTTGATGAGGAAAATGCTAATTGGAGGGGTTGCTGTGGTAGTGTTTAACACTCACCCCAGTTTTATACCAACACCTTTTATATAGGTGAGCGAGTCAGAGGCTTCTGACATGTCCAATTTAGCAGTTCTCAGGTATTATAGCAATATTTTACTAGAAATAGTGCTAAAGAAGACACATTTCACGGAGCGACACGGCTGAGCCCAGAAATTGCATTTTCCATCAAAAAAACCTTCAAATATTGATTATTTTACATTTTTGGTGTCATGTTTCTTCTGCCAGATCAGAGTTGTAGGCGTCGTAACCTGGAAATAATTTCTGATGAATATAATTGAAAAGCACCTCAACCTCGGAACGTCGTAAGCCGAACCCGTCATAACCCGGAGACTGCCTGTATTGTTATTAGTAGTCTTGATTGAATAGGTTGGTGTATTTTTATTTGGATTTCTTGTATACAAGGTGATTTGTAGACTTGTACTTGTTTATAGCACCAATAGCACTTTGTGAGTCACTGAAAATTATGGTGGAAATAGCTCTCTTCTCAGATATGTCTTGTGCTGTTCGTATGGCTGCGAGTTCAGCTGTGCATACTGATGATATTGGGGGAAGACCTATCTTAACTAACTTATCTTTTGAATATGCTGAAGCTCTTACTCCATTGTTGTTTTTTTATCCATCTGTATAGATCATAAGTTGATTTCCCTTTCTTCTGATGCGCTCCAACGCATGTTGGCGGTACATTTCTGTGTTTGCCATATTTCTTTCTAGAAGATATGATAGAGCAGTACATATTTTTACTCTTTTCAATGTCCAGGGTGGAGGGAATTCCATTGCAGGATGGAAAATTGGTTTAATATTATGTCAAGTCATTAAATATTTGGTTCTTTGTGGGAAAGAGCTAGCACTATGGTTTTCTAATCTTTGATTATAATTCAGAAAGCAGGTACAGCGCGAGATGTTCCTGCTTGAAGGGAAAGCCCTTACGCATAGTTATCAAGTTGCGACGATGTTTTAGGGGTAATATACAAGCTTCTACTAACAGGGAGTCTTATAGGGGATGATCGAAATGCTTCTGTGCACAAACATATTCCTTCATGATGCAGTGCATCTAGTGTTTTTAATGTAGCTTCTGAGGCAGATGAATATATTGGGCAACATTAATCTATTAAAGATGGTACTGTTGCTTTGTATAACATAAGCATGGTGTTACGTCTAGTTCCCCATTTGGTATGTGATGTTTTTTCAATATGGCTAGGGCTTTTATGCCTTTTGCTTTTAATATATTTGAAGTGTGCTTTCCAGTTCAGGTGCTGATCAAACACCATTCCTAGGTATTTAACATTTGTGCAGACTTTAATCTTGGTATTATAAAGATAAAGTTTAATTGTTTGTTGTTTTAACCATCTTTTATCTTTATAGGAAATTATTGCATTTGTTTTATCTATTGAAAATTGGAATCATACTGAATTTGCCCAGTTGGTAACATTTGTGATGGCTGCTTTGAGGATTCTTTGGGCATGTCTTAGCATGCTACTTGTACAATAGTATATGGTAAAGTCATCAACATACAAGCTGTTTTTAATTCCTTTTGGTGAATTTATTGTAATATCATTGATTGCTAAAGCAAATAAAGTACAGCTTAAGACACTGCCTTGGGGGATTCTTTCTTCCATTTCATACACATTTGAATAAGAATTTTCTATTCGAATTTGGAAAGTTCTATCTGATAGAAAATTGTTAATAAAAATTGGTAAATGGCCTCTTATACCTTCAGAGTTAAGTTTTTGCTTGATATTGTGTCTCCATGTTGTATCAAATGCTTTTTATATGTTAAAAACTATTGCCACTGTTAATTTTTTCTGATCAAATCCTTTTTTGATGTGATCTTCTGGACAGGTTAGTGGTTCAAGGGTTGATTGACCATCTATTGATCCTGATTGCGTTGGAGTTAGAATTGAATTTTTAGTAATGACATATGTTAGTCGTGAATTAACCATTTTTTCTAGTATTTTACATAGACAGCTTGGCAAAGATATAGGTTGGTCTATAATTGGATGGATTACTTGAATCATTCCCAGATATGTTTATTGGAGTAATGATAGCATGTTTCCATTTATCTGGAAAAATGAGTTTCATTCAGATGGTGTTATAGAATTTTAGTAAATATGATTTGGCAATGAGGGCTAGTCTTTGTATCGTTTCAATGATATTATATCGTGGCCTGGGGCCAATGGATGACATGAATCTAGAGCATTATTTAATTCATCCATATTAAATGCATAATTATATTCTAGATCTTCAAGTTTCAAAATTGAGTATAGTATTTTTCCCCTGTGTTCTTATATTTTGAAAATGTTCATTTAGATTGGAGTAGGCACTCATGTCTTCAAAGTGTTTCCCTATTATATTCGAGATTTCATATGGTTCATGATATAATTTCCCATGTAGGTTTATTACACTTATTGGGTGTCCATTAATTTTCCTTATTTTTTGCCAAATATCTTTTGAAGGTGTACTATTTGTTGACAAGCTTGATACATAATTTTTCCATGATAATATTTTCTCAGATATTACAAGTTTTCGAAATTTGGCATTATATTTATTATATAAAGGTTTAATATAATTGATTGTTATGTTGATGACCACTATCTTGTTTAGTATATTTGTATGGCTGGGCAATATGTTGAGGGCTTTTAGCCGTGTCTTAAGGCTGCTAAGATTTTGACTTAATACGTGTTTGATTTTGCTTAAAGTTGTTAAGGTTGGAGTCCACCATGGGACAGGGGATTTATTTGGGTGTGGCTTTGCTTTTAGCAAGCAGCATTTATCATGAAATCCATGAAGAAGTCACATATTGTATTGTGGTTTTTGTTATGCGGAAATTGTGGTATATTTCTGGTATGTAGATTGTAAATGTCCCAATCTGCTTTTTGGATATTATATTTGACAGGTGGCAATATTAAATTAATATTTAAATAATTAAGGATTATAGGGAAGGGGTCACTGGTATACACATCATCCAGGAAATTCCACTCAAGTCTTTCAGCTAAGTTGACTGAGCACAGCGATATATCTACTGAAGAAAAGGTCAAGTGGGTATTGGAGAAGTAAGTTGGCACATCACTTTTGTTTAGACTGTATAAGTCATGCTCCAATACGTATTTCTCTATGTTTGTTCCTGGTGTGTCAGCAGGGGAGTAAGAGCATTAAGATCTCCTACTATAAGTAGGGGTTCATTGTAGATTATTAATTAATGCTGGTAGATCACTGAAATTAGAACTAAAATTTGGTTGGTTGTATAAGTTACAAATTGTGATCATGTTTTTGTCCGGCATATATAATTTGATAGCTTTGCCTTAAAGTTTATATGCATTTGGATTTATTTGTGGTTTTTTAATTGTTGTATTTGTATGTTGGTTATTAGATTCAGCAGTTGTTTATTTTTCATAATTGAATATTAATAAGTATTTTTTATTTTATAATTTCCATTTTGTATTTTAATGACTCAGAACACAATTCGTTCTCATGTTGGTGTGTTAAAGGGCATTTCCTTAATTTAATAAAATTGTCTATACAATTTTGTATTGTGTCTTCTTGTCTTTGTGGTTAGTTGGTTATATGTACCTACAAAGCACTCATTACAACCACAAGACGAAGCATGTTTGGTGATGTTAGTTATTGGTTCAGAAGTATTTGATGTATTTTTAGGAATTTCTGGTTTTTAATTCTATTGGTCCTTTTCTGTAGTGATATGACAAATTTTCTAAGGCAATTTATATTTTTCATAACTACAAACCTTAGGTCTTAACAATAGGATAATTTCTAGCGCCCAGCTGGATCCGGTTAAAACGCAGATGAAAGCAAGGAATCTTGTGAGATCTGGCAACGCGTGCGTATATCAGGTGAAGAGTGGTCAAAGACCACACACCTACACCACCATGTCACTTTCCCAACTCAGGATGTCTCGACAAACAGAGGGGTGGCTAGAGGTGGGCAGTATAATGTTAAAACCTCAGTTTTGTAGCTATGAAAAATACAAATTGCCTTAGAAAATTTGTCATTTGTTCATACCCGAACAAACCTTGTCTTAACAACAGGATAGACTCATACTTGGAGGGTCCAACTCCAGAAAAAATAACTTCTGGAGAGGGACTGAAGCCTGTTGAGAAACTAGATAAACTGATATCTAACCAGTCGGACACTGAGTGACATACAATGATATATGGGAGAATCATTGTATAGGGAACCAAAGAGAAACTTTTACTGTCCAATAGCAAACAATACACCAGGGTTTGTTACCACTCCCAACTCCTCCTTGCGAAGGAGTGGAGCATATGCTACCGAATAGAGGGTTTGATATTTGTATATGAAGTGACAACACTATCAGTATGAGTACCTTACTCACCTGTATCAGACCAGTCCAGCAAATAACGTGTCAATTCCTTAACCCGCCCGAAGGAAGAAGGAAAGGTACAAGAGAAAGAAGGAGACCAGCCAACTCACTCATTCTCTCATCCACACAATCATTGTAGGTAAGATACAAGTGGTGATGACGTCATGGCTTCCCCTAAATCCGAACAGGAAGCAGACGCCACTGGCGGAGGAATACAAAATGACTGACCCCATGAAGCTGAAGCCAAAAAACGAGAAAACGAGAACATGGGGCACACACACACGTTGACAAGGCCGAGAAGGAGCAGAAGAAGCCATTATAACAGCACGCACACACTCAAACACAAGCGAAAACAGGCAATGAACCGGGTAAAGGCTGTGGCGTGGGTGCAAAGACCACTCTTCACCTGATATATGCACACGTTGCCAGATCTCACAAGATTCCTTGGTTTCATCTGCGATTTAACTGGATCCAGCTAGGTGCTAGAAATGATCCTATTGTTAAGACCGAAGGTTTCTTCGCGTATGAACAAGTCAGCTTTTGAATAAGTGTTACGTGAACAGAACACCTTTCCACGATGCACTTTACCATTTAGTAAAGAATTGATACAAGTATGAATATCATGGAGGTAACATATTATGACAATCGCCTTCAACAATACTCTTGTACAAAAATTATGGCAAAAATATAGAAAAGTTTAATGACCCCCTCCCCCAAATTAGCAACAAGAAAATGTGCTGACATAAGCAGCAACAAAAGCCTATATGAACATTTTTGTAAAATACTAAGAAGGGGCTGAATTAGACCCACTAAATTTTGAAAAGTGAAAGTTGATATGTATTACAATAGAATTTTTTTTATTATAGAATTAAATTATACCCTTCCAAATTGTTCAAATGTGTTCCTGGGAGAGATAAAATTTGTTTTGACATGATCAGGCATCGAGCATTATTTGATGGATAATAAATTTTACAGTTTTATAATATAATTTTCAGCTCAAAAATTGGGTACTTGAAGAATGACATAATGCCATAATTATTCTTGTCTCCATAACAGGAAAAGAACCATGTAATATAGTAAACCATTATGTACAGCTTAATAACCCCCAACAAGTTGCTTGTGCAAATTTTTAGAGAAAATAGGTAAACGCATGATTAGTATGGCACATAAATAAAAATAAAATATTGACACCAAACAGTTTGGATAACAGAACAGTGAATCCACCTCAGGTTCATGATCCTATCCAGATCACCTGTGTTGAGTATATAATACAAATAACAATAGCTATTTTTCAGTTTCTTTTTATAAACAGGAAGCCAGTGATACCATGTGAAGATATTAAAATATTACAAAAATACAAATGTGGTCACTTCAATGTCATTTAAAAACGTTCTGACTAACTTTCAAATATGAATTAATGATATTTATTTAGATTCAACACTTAAAAATGGAATTCCATATGGAGGTGTTCATAGTAGTACCTCATTCACACTAGTAATTAATGACATCAGTAGTCAACTACAACTGAAATAAAAAATATTTACATGGATTATGTTACTATAAATTTTCAAATTTAAAAGGTTGATAATTTTCATCAATGTAAAACAGATTTACTGCCTTCATACATTGCAATGTTTCATGCATCCCTGTTAGGTTTCATTTACAGTTGCCAAAAAGGAACTCCAAAATGTCAAATAACAGATGTGAGAAGCAATAGTAGAACTAAAGGAAAGAAATTTCTGTTACCAGGCATAATGAAACTTTATCAGTATTTCACAATTTATTACACATTTCTTTAGGACAAGAAAGCTGTTCCCCTATGAAAAAAAGTATCTTTAATAATTATAATTCCAAGATAAGATTATTTATTCCTATAGAGAGAGAGAAATCAACCCTTTACCAATGTCATTGGTAGGGAAATAACAATTATAACAACAAGGTAGAATACGGATTCTGGAGAAAGAAAATTCAATTCTTTAAATTTTGAGGAACCTAAATAAACTTATAACTACATATTGTATACATAGGTGATTTGCAAGTAAACTTATGAAATTATCTGTACACAAATCTTCTAAGAAAAACATGGGCATTACTACTATAACTCATGTACATGAGACCACCATTGTATGTAGGAGTTAAACAAGGTCATTGACCTTTATGACAAGTATTAAGTAACACTTCTCCTTTTCAATCCAAAGGAACCTATTCTGAAAGAACTATGGGAGTAGCGTAACTGGTAAAAAAAAATTATAAGGCTTGTGGTAATAAAATAATTCAGCTTTTAACTGCTTTCAGTAAGGTCTCTGAAGAAACTGCTGGGCAGGTGGTAAAGTAACTGTAACTCTATTCTAGTATATATAAAAAAATTCATGTATTGTAAAGGCTAAGCCAACTTTGCAATACAAGCTTAAAAGCTGATAATATTCATTATGTACTGCACAGCATTTGTTTTGACAAAAGAATGTAAGGCATAACAACTATGCTTGACTTGAATTTTAATAGAAAAAAACTGTCTAGAACTACATATAATTGAAAACAAAACTATTACAAGCAGCTCAGTGAAAAATTAAATCATCAATTTAACAACAATGATTTACAATTGTGAAATTGCAGTTATCTGATATTACACAACACAGGCATTCAGCATAATATAAAAATGAAAATGTTCCATTGCTAAATAGCAGATACTGAATTCCTAGAAAGAAAATAGGCTATACGTACAGTATACGCTGATTACTCCGTATACAGTGATTCATTTCCTTTGGATCAAGGATTCAATGTAACTCTCACCGGGATTGTTCACCTAAGCCAAGCCTTGCTAAGCCTGAGCATCCTTACAATATTTATAGAAGCCTTTTTAATCTACAACCACAACCAAATGTGAATACTTTTCTAGTTGTATAAGGAACAAGTTCTTGTACAGAAGTATGAATAGTGATCAAAATACTTGAGTCATGCTTGGTACTCAAAATACAGTAAACCTAGTATTAAAAACGTTGCTACTCTGCACTTAAAATTTTTCTCCAGTTAAAATCAAAGCTTTCACTCAACTCTTTGTACCCAGTTCTCATTAATTTGTAAACTTGAGTATGGCAATGAGAATTTTGTCAAAACACAGCAACAATCACACATAATTTAGCACAGATAATATGCTTCAAATTAACTATTGCAGTTACTAGTAAACAAATGTCTTTTATCTTAATTATATATAAAACCTTCTAACAGTTATTTAACATGTCAACAAGACATCAACAACATGTCCATAACGAATTTCTCATTTTCACTTCAATACCATCTAATAACTCATTTGGTGTCAAATCTTTTTATAGTACAAAACTTATAATATTTAAAAAATATCCAATGTAGCAAATGAAACATCTCCATAATAAATTATACATTTTAGTCACACATTTACACCATTATATTCAATGCAGAATAGAATAAAATAAAGCTTGGTACAACTTTGTACAGCTCCACTTCAAGAGCGACAAGCTCAAACCACCATAAAATACCTTACATATTCTATACATGAACCAACTAATTTTAAAGCCTAAGAATGAAAGAAATATACAGGGCTGAATAAATAAAACAAATTGGACAAGAGACCTTTGTATGACTGACAAATAGGTAAATGCCAAAATCTAACTTCATTGGCTTGAGATAATTTTTACAAGAAGTAAGTGTTGCTATTTTCACCCATTACTATGAAAAATCAGCATTGAAAATTACTGTAAAAATATGAAAGCATGATTCACGACCTAAGGTATCCCCAACTTCTGACACCAATATTAGGCCACATTCCCCATGCATGCTTTTGCAACAAATTTATAAATACAGTACCATTTGAAAAAATATCATCCAAAACCTTAAATAAATTTAAAGATTTTTATTAACACAAGTTTAAAATTATTTGATCAAATATTTTGATGTAAATATTATTATTTGGTACAAATATGTATCATCTTACTATTCCCTGAAATAAATTCTACAGGGTTATCTAGTGATGGCAAAACGGCTTTAATGAATGATAAAGGCCATGTGGTAAGCTTTAAGAAATTTGTTCACTTTAGGGATGAATCCTCGGGAAGTGGATTAAAGGCCACTCGAATTGCTGTTGTAGGAAAAAGGGGCAGGTTGTCTCAGGGAAGAAAAAGTACCTGTTACTGTACTTTAAACTGCAGAGCACACTGGTTGTACTATAGATCTTGTAAATCTTAAAGCACTGTGCAGAATACAGTGGTTGCTACAAAAATACAGTATAAAAATAGGTATTAAAGAACTGTACTGCTGACTTAGAAAAGCATAGCAAAGTTATTCAATTATCTTGCACGACCACAGACGGCAGTTTGTCAAAATCTTTTATATCTATGATTTCAGAAATAAAATTATTATCTATGTTAAAAAGGTGTGATGAACACACTATATTTCTGGTTCTAAATTTTGCATCTAACAAACCCTTAAGACAAGCAATATAGTATAATAGATATTATGTAGTACTGTGTTACTTCACCATACATAAACTAAGCATTTAGTCACCATATTAGCAAGAGAAAGGTCAATGGAAAACCATCATGAACCATTAGAACCTTCCATAACACAGCTATGCTACAGTTTATGGACAGTTGCATAATTCATTCAAAACAGCCAACACTACAACGTGATGACTTGATTAAATGGCAAATCACACACCTGTCACTTTTCTGCATAGATGGATTTCAACCAGATGATCTACTTGACTTATCAGTGACTAAGCCGCAAACCCTATTTGGCACACCTCAAGGCTGGTTCACAGTAATAGTACATTATCAAGAACTAGAGCATTATATTTTATGGCATTTTGTATACCATACTGAATAGCATTAAAATGTTCTACCATTCAAAATTAATGAAATGGATCCACTAATTGTTTGAAGCATTTTTCATTTGTCACATCAACCTTCCTTAACTGAGAAAAAATTTAAAGCCTCCAATGTAAAACAGTAATGTATACATTAGCCAGCATGACATAGCCAAATTGTCTAAAATTCCAAGAAATGAGCAATCATATGTATCCATATGGATTGTACCACAGCCTGTAATTTCTTATCACAATATGAACACACAGTCCGTTTGTTTATCAAATGAACCTGAAGATACTCAAGAGCCATGGCGCTCAACTAATCTAGGAATTTTAGACTTTTGAGAATTAGGTAAGGTCGTTTCGTCATCTGATAAGTCAGAGGTGGATGATGATGACAAAGATGAAACATTTGACAATGAAGAACTGGGTACATCTTGAACGTTTACAACTGTTACCCGAGGTATTTCTTTGCAAATGTCAGTAAGATCTTTACTGCTTTCAGGCACTTTAGTTTCATTTTCTCCTGGACCCAAGGTTAGTGGAACATCCATCGAGCTTGAGGAAATATTCTGCTCTCCTTGGGAGGATGGAGATGCTTCCTTCTCAGCCTCTTTTGTCGCTACTTTTTCAGACTCTGGTACTTTTTTATCCTCTGCACTTGCATTGTTTCCATGTGACTGGAAAGATGTAATTGGTTGATCCTGAACTGTTGAAACCTTTACTGATTCTTGATCAGATTCTGATTCTTCATTTGTTTCAGTTCCAGAACTTTCATCTTCTTTGTTTGTTTTTCCCAGAACTGGTAACTGCCCGACATTAGTTCCCTCATCAGCTTGTCCCTCACTGGCTGCTTTGTCAATAAGTCTTTTATCAAGCTCTGATGTATAGTCTTCAGTCTCCGTATCGGAATCTTCAGAGTCACTGTCTTCCTTATCTGTATGGAAAGATTTTTCTGCAGTTACTAAATCCTGCTCTTCTTCTAAAACTTTAGTTCGACTGACTTGATCAATTCTTTCATCTTGTCTTTCTAGTCCAAGATTCAAATCATCAGAAAGAACTGAGATCTTAGTAACCTGGGGTTCTAAGGTACTACTTAGCTCATCTGCAAGAATTGTCTTTGTTGAAGGAACTAGAGGCCCACATGCAAATGTGTACTGAGTAACTTCAGGCTCACTAGTTTCTGTATCACTGTTGCTTTCCAACTCTGTGTCTATACTGCCTTCTTCTTTTATTATTTCTAATGTATTTTCTTCATCCACTGAATCACTGTAATAGGCTTCTGCTTCAAGAGGTACATCAAGTGTTATTTCAGAAGTAACTGGCAGTTCTACAGGTTCATCGATTTTGGGTTCCATTTTATCCTCTGATTGTAATGATGCAGGAATGTGTTCTGTGGCAGATACTGGAGTGATAGTGATTTCTGGCATTTCATTGTTTTCTTCCTTGGACACCTCAGGCACAACTGGAGATCTGGAATGGGTTAAGTTATCGGTGGCTGGTTCGACTACGGCAGCCTTTTCCTGTACACATGTATGTTCTTCTGCAGTCTTCTCCTCTCCATTTTCACATTCTTCTGCAGTTTTTTCCCCTTCATTTTCACATTTTTCTGCAGCCTTTTCCTCTAGATTTTCACCTTCATCTGCAGCCATTTCTTCTAGACTTTTACCTTCATCCTTTAAATTTGGAAAAGAGGGCTGATCCTTGGAAGAAATGTCATTGCTTACTTCAGATTCTTTATCATCTTCATAAGGTACACTGGTTTTCAAGTAAACAATATCAGGATATTCTTTTGACTCTGGTTCCTCAGATGAAATTTCTGGGTTAATTAAAGTTGGTTCCTTGATAATTTCTGGTAAAGTAGTGGTTATCTCTGGTTCTGTGACAATGTCTTGAGTAACTGCACTTATTTCCGATTCTTCAACAAAATTTTCTGGAGAACTATCACTTTCAGACACAACTACACTTTTTGGTTCTTCCGCTGGGAACTTTCCATCTTGAAGCTGAACTACTGTATCAGACACAGGCTCTTGTAATACTCCTTCTGGTTTCTCTATTAAATGGTCATTAACTTTTCTCAAGTCAGATTCTATTAACACTTGTTCCGCTGCTGCTGCAGAAGGATTTGATACATCACTGACTGGTGGCTTTTTCACTGGTTCTGGGGAGTCACAAACTTCACGGACAGACTGTGGAACATCAGACAAGTTCTCTATCTCCTCTTTCATTAGCACTGGTGAAGTCTCTTGTACAGTTTCTCCCTCTTTCATTAGCACTGGTGAAGTATCTTGTAGAGTTTCTCTATCAACTTCAGCAGGAGGCACAATTTCTGGTTCTTTTGTGGGAGGTAATGGAGTTTCAAGTTCTGGAACTACTTCACTAGTAATATTTTCATCAATGGTTTCTTTAATCTCAGGTTTATCATGTACGTTCTCCTCAGGAGTCAAGTTTACTGAACTAGAAACTGACTCACTGTCTGCTGGTGGTGCTGATGCAGGCACTTTCTGTACAGCATTTTCTCTAGAAGGTACAGCTGGAGGTTCAGAACCCATGTCTCTTTCTAAACTATCATCATGAGGAGAACATTTCTGCAATAGCAACCCATCTTCCTCATCACTATCTGTCACGGGTTTCTTGCCTACAACAGAAGGTACTGGGACAAAAATTGGCACTGGAGAATGTATGGGATGGTGAACTTCTGGTTCAGCCTTTTCCTGCTTAGCAAATTCCACTTTCTTTGGTGTTTGATGATGAATTGGAGTTCCATCATGAGCTACTTCCTTCACAGGAACTACAAATCCAGCAGGAGCCATGTTAAGAACTGGGGCAATTTCATCTTCTACTATCAGCTTGACAGGTTCTGGTTTTTCCTCAATGGGAACCAGTACAGCATCCTTTTCTTTAGTTGGTCCATTGGGTATTCCATCTACTGGACCATTAGATTCAACCTTATTTTTATCATTACCATCTGGAATAAGTTTACACTTAGCATCTGATTCATCATCAACTGGGGCTGAGGCTTCCACAGGAACATCTTCGTGATTTCCATTGACATCAGGGTCTAATGCTATGAGGGGACCATCTTCGCAATCAGTGTGCTGCCGAGGACGGACGGGGCGAGCACGTAAGCATATGTATGCGTAATACAATCCAACTCCTAATCCAATTAAAGCAAGCAGCAACACTATTAGCCCTGCTGCTGTTATGCCACCACCACCTGTAAAGCATGAAGAAATAAGTAAATTTACATATTAAATTAATTTACTGTTATATGTAGGTCAGTTATCAGTTAATTTTTTCTTCTATAAACAAACAAAAATGGCAACATATTTATGCACACATTATATCAAGGCCCAATAACATGGGCATATATTATCCACCCAGAATGCTGACACATTAACCTGATCTAACTATTGGACTATTAATGTGAACAAAATGACCAACAACAATCAAAAGACTATCATGCTGATTCAGATGAAAAACTAGTCCAAAAAATATGAATGTACAGTATTCCTAAAGAATCAACAGCGTTTTCATTCCAAGCACATTATTTATCAAGACATGACCTTCGCACAATACTTCAACATCATAATTTGAACTACAACTCAACATCTCTATCTGCTAATTTTGAAACAATCAAAAAACATCATGCTAAGGAAACCAAGAAGGATCAAACTGCTAGCAAATAAATATATGGGAAAAAATTTCAAGTTCATGAAAACAGGCTTTCAACGTGAACTCATACTGATCTACTTAATGTTTGTATATATTTTACTTCACGGATACATGACAAAAACACTAAATCAAAAAAGAAAAAAAAATTATAATGAAACGTTAAGCATCCATCAACATCTAGATAACTGGACACCACACATTATAAGTTATGGAAGTAATATTGTTATTATGTTTCATCACATTTCTTAAATGTTCCCACCATTAAGTAGACAATGCAGAATTAACTGGAAGCAACAGAACAGTGTATAGCAGATGAGGCTAGTAGCAGTTGTTGAGGTAGATGTAGACGCATAACCATATAACGAGACCAATTCCAAAGACGCCCAGTAGCGAGAGAAACATCACCATCCATGGGCTCATTTCCTCTGCAATAAAGAAGAGGCACAGGGCCACATGTTCCATCACTCCTTCTGGCAACATTTTCAAGCTCAGGGTGTGCAACTTGCATATCAAACTAGCCATTCTGTACATTTAAGATACCATGTGCAACATTTCTGTGGTTATGGACCTCAGAGAAACACCCAATCATGCTGGAACACCGCAATTTTCATTCAAATTCGTAATAATATGGTAAAATTTATTACAATTTTTATCTAGACATCTTGTGCTTTAGGGCAACTTTGCGTGTATATATAGTACCATACAGTTATTAAAACGTGCATTACATATTTACAATTAAATATTATGCATCGTTCAACCCCTTAACTTTGTACAATATCACGTGTACGTCTAAATAATTCCAGAAATGGCATGTTAACGACAAGGACATTATGATACAACTTTAAATATAAATGCTCTATTTAAGATGACTTTAAAACCTCCCTCCAGCCAAACTTTTATTTTTCTACTAAACATTCCTTTGAACAAACGGCAGATGGAGAACAGCGAGATGAAACTTTCCATATCCATCCTTTAATTCTTAAAATCTGTCATTTAACTGTTAATTCGTACCCAAACGTCTCGTTTCCAGTCATAAACTACTTCCACGTTACTTCTCCCCTCAGATTAAGTCATCTATACTCACACTCTGCACTACTGCAATAACTAGTAAAATGATCTCACATATAACATGACAATGCATATAAAGTTACTTTCTTTTCCATACTGGGAACGTATATAAACAGCCACAACAAAGGAAAAGAAAAAAATGTTTTAACCTGCCATCTTCCAAAGTTCAATAAACCAGTGTTCTGAAATGTCCAGATTTTATTTTACTAACATACAAACAATTAGCCTCAGTTTTTGCTAAGAAGATGCCCAGTTTTAACGAGAATCTCTTGGCACACTTCCATATCTTCTGTTGAGGAGACGATTCGTTGCTCCACACACACACACACACACACACACGCACACGCAGTTGCTCAATTAGCAGTTGGTAACTTCAAAATAAGCACCGAGCCATGGGCGCCCGCATGTAGGGGCAAGTGCTCCCCTTGCCCCTGCCCTGAAATCCTAGTAAAAAAAATATGTATATAGTATATATATATATATATATATATATATATATATATATATATATATATATTCAAATTTAACATCACTTGTTTTTCTTCTATTTTACAGTATACGTATATTCTTTCAGTTCAAGTAAATTAAAGTATCGTTATTACATTGTACTATATTTGAATGCAGTAGCATTTACCTGCATTATTCTTTCAGGAAAGATTGATTTCAGTTGAACAGTATACATATAGAACTATTGAAAAATAAGTCAATGTAACTGTAATTTTTTTCTTTACTGCATCTTGCTTTACTTAAATTATTGGCATTGCAATTCCACTGTATATAATTATATATATATATATATATATATATATATATATATATATATATATATATATATATATATATATATATATATAATCAAAATCAAGGGGAGGAATACAGAAGCAGATGACACAGTAACCACTGATTCCAAGCTTTCATGATTCGTAATCACATCATCAGGGAGATCTACAACAATATTATACAATATATCAATATAAGTTAATTAAAAGAGCTATACACAAGACTAGTTTCAAAAGCGGGCGAAGGAAACTGATCAAAAGAGAATGAAAAGATAAAAATGTTAAGAACAGGTAACACAGACGCACTTGGAAATAAAATACTGAAAGCCAGACAACACAATTAAATACACACACACTTAAAAACACTGGAGGTCTGGTTTTCAGTATTTTATTTCCAAGTGCGTCTGTGTTGTCTGTTCTTGACAATTTTATCTTTTCATTCTGTTTTGATCAGTTTCCTTCGCCCGCTTTTGAAATTAAAGTCCTGTGTATAGTAGCTCTTTTAATTTACTTCTATTGATATATTGTATAATATTGTTGTAGATCTCCTTGATGCACTTGGGCAATTACACCCGAAGTCTCTTAACGATAACATTCACAGTATGGCAAGTGAAACCTTATCTATCATTCAACGTACTGCTCCGTAATTTAAAAAAAAATAAAAAATTTCATTGTATTCTCTTTTATTCTCGATATAATATTTCCATTTTAAGAATTTTGTAATAAGTCGCAAATCATCCGTGAGCAATCGAACGTCTAAGAAGGGGAAAATTTCCAAACAAGAACATGCTTCAAGATTCGTACAAAAAATTGTAAAAATAAATAAAACTGAGAATTCCAATTCTCTCATGCCTGGCCACTAGCGAGTCGTTGTAATAATAATAATAATAAATAATATAATAATAATAATTGTTTAGTGCGGAGAACCTTACCATCGGAAGAATTTCGCAGGTAACGGCCACATGCCTTGACACAACCGCATGGCCTTCCCTGGCCAGCTTCCCACCAAGATCTTCCATTCCGACTGACATTCCCTTTGCTGAACAACACAGCTCTTCGCCTTGGGTGACCTACTTATTTAACGATGACGTCACTCTTGTATACCAGAGTCCCACGTAAGAAGACCGCCCCTTTTCGGTCTTTTCCCGCCCGAAACATCTCGCAGAAGTATAATAGCAACAAATACGCCTGTCCTCATCATCAAAGTACCGACCATTATAATAATGATGTTGTTGAAGATTTATTGATAGTCTACTTCGTGTTAATCTAAAAGCAAAAACTCTTTGAAATTTCCAAGTCACAATTACGTAAATTTTATCATAAGCTGAGATTTGTCAATAATTACAATTTAAATGTGTATTTATATATATGATGTATTGTGCAAAAGCATCATCTTTCCAAATAAATTTATTTCCCTGAATGTCAAATTTCACTTAAAACTGCCCATGAGCCAAATATTTCCTTCACTTTCAAGTAACTCTCGGTTTGCTTGATAACACAATACAATCCTCCTTCGCCAATCATATTCTATAGCATTCCGTATGGTTTCTCGTTCGCTGAAATTCATAACAGCCGCCTCTCTGCTTCTCTCAGCGCTCTCGTCTCTCTCTCCTCGGCAGAATCTTCCGATTGAATTCCATTCTATGTCAGCATTTTTCGCAAGGCAGCTTGCAAAGTTAAGTTGATGATATGCAGTATATTGTCAAGACTGTAAAATCTGAAAAAGGAAAAAATCCACACAGAAATTCATGCGTCACGGCTGTGACAAATATTTGACGAGAAAAAGTATCTGGGGATGACATTCATACTCTCTCAACCAAATCACTACAATACTGCATTCACATTAACACTTCCATACTAATAATGTGCATATACACAACAGCGTACTAATGAAATCTACGCAAAGTGAAGCTCTGGGGATCGTGGGAAACGTAGATTCTACCGGATTGTGACCTTCGCCAGAGTAACCAATTCTTCCTCCTAAAAGTTACCGCTCAGTGGGACAGATTTCCTCCCCGACAGACGGTTACTCTCAAGTTCCTGCCAAGGTCGACTGCGCTACCCTACATCCTTGGAGGGCCTATCTAGAAGACTATTTTAAGAATAGTCCAATACCAATTTCAGCAAGTAATACTTGGAAATTTTAAATACATAATGGGAGAGGCGAGATATACCTCTCTCTCTCACACACACATACATACATACATACATACATTCACACACACACGATGTGCGTGTTATCAATTGCCACATCATAATTTTTGGATTTACTGAAGCAAGCATGATTGCTACCACACAAGTGTATATTTTGATACCTTTCGATTTTAATAATGCTTGGTAATGCATAGACTACGATTGTGCACAATTCTCAGGACAATGTAATTGCATGGCAGAACGAATACATTTAAAATGTTATAGTATGGTGATAAATGACTTCCCCTGTCTTTCTGGCAGAAAAATGATTAACCTTTAAGGAGAAGATTATGTAATTGATGCATAACATAGTTCGCTTATTTGTTTTTATTCTAACCATTATCTCTTAGGAACTGATATGTTACCAATAAAAACGCCAAGAGATGACGCGCCACTTTCGAAGTACGGCAGATAAGCTATGGCGGCACAGGCAATGGCATTTGTCAGAATAGACCTGACTTAACTATAATACTTTTTCATATCGTTTGAGGAAGGTTGGATAGGGAGGCGGTGGTTTTTTTTTTTTTTTTTTTACTATGGACGAACGTGTTCCAATTACTTTTAGTTATTTATATATGAACAAGGATAGTAGTGACGTTTGATAAGATTTTCGCTTTTAAAGATGTTTCCTAACTTTTGTCGGTGTCAAATGAAATGAAAAATATTCTTATGATGGTTATTTGTTACCTGAACCAGGAAGGAATTCAACTGAAATGAAAAATATTCTTATGATGGTTATTTGTTACCTGAACCAGGAAGGAATTCAACAACCTTAACAATGACGCAAAGAAACATAACAATGAAAGTTCCTACAGGTACGTTACGCAGACTGCCAACGATTTAAAATCGATGAAACACTTATTTATAACGCTTTCGACATTTATGTACAAAATATCAAAGACAGTTACCCGCAATAAGTTGTCAAAATCTGAAAAATGGTAGCTGTACCTACTTACTGATTGACACCATAAGTCAAATGACAGCTCATGTCTTCATTCATTACAAATAATCCATTAATTATTCTATTTTTACTACACACTCGTAGTTCATTGACATAAAAGGTATAAGATCTCATGGACATCAGTCCAAGAAGAATGTCCCCAAGGTGCACAGTTAAGATTTTTCACCATTACTCGTATTGTCATCATACAATGATAAAAATCACAAATCTTCAAGTTCTCAGTAACACTTTCTTCCTTGACCTCACTTGACACAAATTGGGAGTATTTTTCTTTTAACACGGCCTGGCCGCTCTCTACGGAAAACACTTTCAAGTACTTTGCAATTATAGGAAAGTTATTTAGTGACTTTTGTCAAGTTTTTGCTAAACTGGAGTAATCACCATTCATTTGACAAGCAACAGCGATTGAAATTTGAAAGGTATATATAATATGTATTAATATATATTTAACGCTTGTAAATAAGAATTTCTTCAATACTATAAGGCTGCAATCGAAAACAGTGATTTTCATTCACTAATTTCACGTAGCAATCATTAAACCCTTAATGTCATGCCGTGATTGTCTGTCTTCACATGAACGATATGACTAGTTCATTTAAAATGTCCAAAACATGGAAACAGATGCAATGGGCGATTCCCCATCTTACGGGGTTCTCTAGGAGCAAGAGCCAGGCTACATGGATGCCTTACACAAACAACAACAGAAGATTAGCGATCAGTGGCGGTTGGGAAAAGGAATAAGGTAAGGCGGGAGGGGGGGAGAGAGGTACACCGGGGAAGAATGGGGTTGGGAATCAAGAGGGAATGAATGGAAGCGATTTCTTTTTTCCAAAACATTCTGATGGCTCTCTAAGACTGGTTCTCTTAACCTGTATTTGCTCATATTTTCTGAAATGGTTTGTGATATTTATCACTATGAAGCGGCCTTCATTATTACGCAGGAAAGGTCGCCGGTTTTACATTTTATAGTATTAAGGGCCCCCAGCCTTCCTCAGATCGCAATTCTTTCAAGTTCATAATAGAAAATAAAATAATGTCACCGTCTGAGTAATTACAATAATCAATTTTGACTGGCGAACCCACATCTTTCAAAGGCTCGTGTGGTCCATCGTAACAGAAAGTAGTCTGTAATATTTCTTCCCGAGAGACGTTAATTATTAAGCAGATTATACTTTAACCCTAACAGTTAATCATAGAACTACAGCTGGAAAGATTGAAAAATCTTAAATGTTATTTGCAAAAAATAACTTGGTAATCCTAATTTTCCCACGGTTTCATTTCATTTTCGTGATTTTTATTGGTAATTAAACCTGATGACTCGAAATGCATCGAATTCCCGAAAGTTCGACAGTTAACAAGATAAAAATGTCCGCAATGTTATCACGTTTCCAAGCCATCTTCCTCATACCTAGATACACATATTAATACATACAAGTGTGCATGTGTAGACATAACCAAAGACTAAAGAGAGAAGTATGTATGTAGATCTGGGTTATAACGATACAAGAGACACGTCCAACGCAAACAAAGACAAGATTTTACACTTCTCATTGTAATTCGTAATGCATTCGTTTCGAAGCATAAATGTAAAGAAAATGTTGCCCAATACGTCTTTTGTAAGCGACGTGACAAAGACAGGAAGTGAGTCAATATCCACGCAAGATTCCGTACAGAAGAGCTATAATACATTTGCTGGAAAAGTCTGAAGAAATAGACACCAAGTTATCAGCATTTGTGGAGAGGAAAGACATCCCGCAATCTATGCTGTACAAGGACAACCCCAGTTTCATATCTAAACATTATAACGATCATGATTTCCTGAGCAATATATATCAAACCAGTAATAAAATAACATAGTTAACATGTCCACTGGGACATGGAATCGACAGAGTTTATTTCAACGGACGCTTCTTCTTCAGACTCGTGGCTACGTACAAGGTATATAGAATACACCTTGGCTACGTAGGAACAGGAGGAATACCGCAGAACCAGATGTTAACGACAACCACGGTCTAGGTATACGACAACAATGGTCAGTTTTACTTTCCTCGGAGGACTAGAAAGCGACATGAATTGTTTCCACTTTGCCTCAGGCCCGATGAGTCATAGCTCTCACAGACAAACGTCTCTACGTCATTTAAGCGAGAACCGCGTCCATCTCATTACGTTGAAAAATTACATTTCATGTTCGTGTAGTTTCCGGTAAATACAGTTCCCGGACAGCAAATGTTAACTGCCATTCTAAATAGTAAATAGTATGTATTTTTCTAGATTTTCGAATGGAACACGTTCCGACATAGCGGATCCAGGAGTGGGGGCACCTGGGTATATACGTGCCCGCCCATGAAAAATAATGATAATATTAAAATAAACATGGGGAAAACAAAAAACTATAATTGAAATAACAAAATTTTGAGAAACACAATAATAAAAATAATACTTAATAATAACGGGTTTGGTATTTCCTGATAGAACAGGTGAAGAAAATATATTATTCTATAATACGACAGAAAAACTTCATGTAAAGCTAACATTTTATATATGTACTTATATATATTATATTAGATTATATATATTATTTATATATATAGATATATATATATATATATATATATATATATATATATATATATATGAAAATTGGTGGCCCCCTTGAAATTTTTCTGGATCCGCTACATCGTTCAGGTAATCAGAAAGGCACACTATGGCATGCTTATGAGGTAGTGAAATCACCAAATTCCTTGAAGGCTAGAACAGTCTCTTAATATAATTTCTGCCTTTGTTGCATATCACATTCCACCTCTGTGCTAAGCCTAACTATAGATGGTTTGTTTTCTTACGAGCAAACCCTCATCCTCATACTACACATTAACCTGCAGAACTGCAAACTCAAGTTTACTTTTTAATGAAGGCTTACAAAATGAACTTGCACTGTAATAGAATTTTCCCATACTTAAGCTACGCAAATATTCCATGTAGCCTCTGTGTGCCTGTAAGGTCTGCATAACATCACTTCGGCCAAAAACCGGCCCAATCTGACCATTACAGCAAATGCCATACATACCGAAGGATATGCGACCGTTAGCAATTTCTTCCCCAGATCAAGAGATTTAAATACAGCCACCCGCTCTCTCTCTCTCTCTCTCTCTCTCTCTCTCTCAAACGAGTCATGACCAATAAAATGGGAAAGTTAGAAATGTGAAAGTTAGAACTATTATACTTTATGAGACATTGATAGATCGACGCGTCAGTGAGAACTCGATTGTTGTGACAAAACACCGAACGGCAATTCAGGTTCTTAAATCTCACACAAACTGAGCTTTTACATAGCATGCAGAATGAAAAACTTGATCACGAAATATGTAAAACGTGATGCTATGTAATGAAAAAACGAGAACTGCCGAGATCTTCTGTCTACCGTCTTAACGATCGTTTACTATAGGCTAATGTATGAATGTAAGCCAAAGTGTACTAAATGTGTTGAGACGCATGGGACCTGATGAAACTTTTCAAAATGGTATCACCTTGTAATCGATCATCTTTATTACCTTTTATTTTACTACTCTACACGCATACGATGAAGACATTGGTATCGGCAACTTTACGAGCACTGTTATAGTAGGTACGTATGATTTAAGTACTGTAGGATGTCTTAAAGACTTAAACTTTTGCATCTTTACTGTATCACAGTATCTCGTCTCTTGTGAAGATCTCAATTGAAATCAATCAGATAAAACATGATATATAAATGTGTGTGTATGTATATCATTCACATTCCCAGCTCAGGCACTGAAACCTTGATCTGAATAGAAACGTGAACACCGCTCAAAAACCCGCGTTTCACTTGTTTTAATATATGAAATACTGGGAAGGGACAATAGACCATTTGTTACATATAAGAAACAAACTTTCGAATATAAGAATTATAAATAAGATATTGCTTTTATAAGTGAAGTATGCGTAGCTACTGCGAAGGTTACTGACGCCAAATGTCTTCTTCAATGATATATATATATGATTACAGCACAGGTCCAATTCTGAAAAAGTATACCACGTGGTTTTGTTTTCGCTGAGATTTACGAGAGAGAGAGAGAGAGAGAGAGAGAGAGAGAGAGAGAGATTCATAACAAGAAGTACTGAGCCGCCATCCCAGATTCCCAGACTCCAATAACACTTCCCTCTTAACCAAAGAAAGCTTTACCCTTGGGAAATGGCCGCCCTAGGCTAAAGCACAGTCACATACACACTTCAGTTACCTCACGTTCGAATTCATGGTTTTCACACAAGATGCAAGTGTTTAATCTTAACAAAACTTCATACCAACATATCAATACGCCACACTTCCTGTTACCATGCCCAATGCGCTCTTTGCCAACAGCCAGGAATATAATACAATATTAATTAAATGTTCTTATGACTGTCGATGTGCACACATACCGGTGGGGTATAAGCGTGTCATTCCCTTGGGAAATTATACAAAAGTCTTATAAGGCATTGGCCGGCGGCCGGCGCAGTACCATTAGTCCTAAGTCTGGCTGGCAGGCAGACGGGATGGGCAGAGAAAGATGTCATTGAACCCACCACGCTTTAGGGCCCTCAGCAGGTAAACACTGAAAAACAATATGCATACCCATGAGACATCCTATTGTCCACTGAAGGGAAATTAAGCCTCGCAATTAATTTAAAAAATTACTTCTGAGCAATAAAATACACCTCTAAAAGCGTTGCTATTAACGAAACTAGACCATTCCAGTAGCGTAACACTTCTGGTGAACGTCTCACAAATTTATTGAAGTATCTAGGACCTCACTCTCCGTTGACTTCATTTTTAACGACTTTCTACTGCAATGTAAAATAAAAAGAAATTCGGTAAGATTTACAACCCTAGAGCACAACAGTAATCGATATGCTTTACATGTGTAGAGTATACCACGTATACATACAGACACGGTCTGAAAAAGATGTAACGAGCCATAAAAATAATTAATTGCGCTAATCACATCCAAGCGGTTTTTCTTATGATTTGTTACCCTTTAATATTCGGCCATTCGAGGCTTTGTGATCCCCATCACTTGGAGGAAAAAACTACCATCGTTTTTTTTTTTATTAATTCTCATGCGTTGGGCTGGTGAGTCTGGGACACTTTAGGATTGTTCCTACAAAGATATTTAAGCATGGCTAATCACCAATTTTGATTGCAACACACGAACAACTTCAATATTAGTGCTTACTTAAAAATCATTTGTGCTTGACAATGTCTAATTATAGGACGAAAGCGCTCGATTAGAATTTCGGCCTATTATTTTTCCTGTGGTATTCGCTTATATATTGCCGCCATGTTCACTTGTGTAAATTTACCTTAGCATCACCAGGGAGAAAATGAAATCGTCTTCCGAATCAATTATCATGAAATGCGTGAGACCAGAGACTATCGCTTCATCAGGGGTGGATTTAAGATGTGCGGGAACCTCGGCCGGTGATCTTGAAGGGCCCTTTCATTTATGGGCTATCAAAGAGGGCCCTTATTTCATATATATTTATTAATTCATTATTATTATTATAACTGTAATATTATTTCATTATTTTTATGTATTTCTAATTATTACTCAGTTTTTGCTAAGGTGCGGGACCCTAAGCCATGGCCTGTTCGGCCGCCACCCACCCCCCTTAAACCGCCACTGTTTCAAGCAAGGTCTAGACCTTGGTTTTAAGTATGTTGTTCGATCCAGTGTAGAACCCAACGTCCCTTATATACGATGTGTAATTGTGAACGAAAGATGTACAATATACAGCCTATACCGATGCACAACGAGAGGGAGAGAGGGAGGGAAGAAGTGTGAAAGCGATTTCCACATATCACAACTTCATGTTAATATAGATGTGTGTCACATTAAGTGAACGCCAGAGAAGACACTGCTGTATAATAGGAGAGCTGGATATAAAAGCAGAAGGAATGGATGACCTCCTCCCTTATATGGAAGAAGCAGGTGGCCCTTATTCTCAGTGACCGCCTTGGCCGTCAACTCCACACCAAAGGCTAGATCACCACCTCCCGTCAGCGGCGAAACACAGAAGAGAATGTGGATGCCCGATTCACGGTATGGAGGCTCGGTGCATGATCTTGGTTTTCTAGAGGTTTCTAGTTTCTAGCAAATTAAGCCTGCTCCTTTTACAAGCGCTTTGTTGAAAGAAAATCATGAATAAATAAATATATATATATATATATTATAATAATAATATAATATATATCGAGCTACAATGTCTATATATATATATATATATTATACTATATATAATATATATATATATATAAATAAGCTTACTGAACGGACAAAGAAAAACTGCGGTTCGAATTTTAGTATTAGTGCTCTCAAGGGTTACCCACACACAATTCCATGACAAGTAATTTTCAACTACAATGCAATGCGCTTTGCTACACATTTTGACATTTTACAACTGCGATGAATTACATAAGAACGTAACAAATAAACGATAACATGTCGGAAAGGGGCTTTATGCCTTTCATTTACATACTAATAACGTCAAAATAATCCTGCCATATATATTATGTATGTATATATATATATATATAATATATATATATATACTTATATATATATATATATATTATGTATATTATATATATATTATGATATATATATATATTATATATATATATATATACACACAACATAATTTGTACCCGTATATTTGTTTCTATACCGATAGCCATCGTTTAGAATTGTCACTGTCCATCCAGGGCCGCAAATGCCTGAGATGTTTGCAAGTATTGCACCAGCCCCGGTTTATCTTGCCATGACCCTAGATTAGGATGGGTTAGGCTAGAACACTTTTATTCAGGGAAAGGTCCAGAAAATGTGCTTGGACCAGCCTCTCTCACTGCTGGGTCCTATTCAATCAGGCCAGATGAAAGTACCTCGGTCCTTAGGCCTAAGCTTCTGAACCGTCCCAGTGATGAGGGCTTCCCTTCTCGATCCCCTCTCATTTATCCTCCTTTAACAGCAACGCCTAATACATCAAAATAATAATGGAGATCCATACCGGAATCAGCTCAGCATAGGCCACAATCGATCAATGTCAATCAACTCACTTTATGAATGATTACGCAGTGATTAATGCGACTAGCTGTCAATCACTCCTCCTTTAAGTCGTCTTTCCTTTTAATGCGGAATCGATTTCTTTGTTGCTATACCATCACACAGCAATGAGTGCAATGTAAAATTATCTCCTTACAAGGGTGATAATTTACTGAACTAATCAACACTAACGGTGATTTGGAAAAACTCTACTTAAGATAGATTTATGCAAAATACAACAGATTATCGAGCCACCACAAGCTAAGCTATCACGTCCACGCCTCTTAAAACCCTAAACACTTTCTAGAATTCACTGTTAAATTTCTGAACAAATTGAATGCATCACTTGTACCAAGACCCGATAATTAATCTAGCAACTTTCAAGCACCATTTAGATAAATTGCAACCTTGCATATGCCTGACTTGAGTGGACGATTATAATCTATTCGGCGTCGCCTTGACTTGAACATGACGGCAAAAGAAAGGGGTACATGATGAAACTTCAACGAGACAATACAGGGGTCCTGCTGTCAAAGGACGCATAAGATGATGAAAGCATCCTTATTCTAAGAAGTCCTATTTGCAGGTTTTTATGATCACATATCCTTCAGCTACATCATTCACGTCTTAAGCCCCTTTCTTGTATTTTCAACGTAATCATGACACTTCTCGAGTGAGCTGGCAGAGAAATCTAACTGAATAAAAGGTCACGTTTTGAAACACCCACGATTTCCAGGTATATGAAGGAGCCTGGCAAGTGGATGGATGGATGTATGGTTCTTCCAAGAACTTGCTCAATGGTCATCTTCAATATAATAAATAATAATAACTGTAGAAACCGGAAAGCTAACCCCTCCTGACGCCATACCCCCTTAAACCAAAAAAAAAAAAAAAAAAAAAAAAGAGCAGTCTGGCAAAAAATTGATCTGCAAACATTCTAGTGTTCTGAAAACGGGAAAAAGTACGACTTGAAATCCAAAAAAACGAAAAAGACGAGACCTTTAAAGCTGGAGCCAACAAGAGTCACGGCCCAAAATAACTAGTGCCTCGCCTGTTTCCAAGAAGGAAACGAAGGCTAAGTCCACGAAGGATGTGAAGGGAAGGCGATGCTTTCATACAAGCGCTGCATTCCCAAAGTGTTGCATCTTGAGATGTCTTGCAATATTACTATTATTTTTTGCGCACTTATTAAAAGGTCATTGTACCGCCGGTTTTCACGAATTTTCAATTGGATGGTTAGGAAATCCAACACTTGCAAAAAGACTATATATTTATAAACTCATATTACAACACCATAGAAAATATTGGGAAATACTGTTGTAATGAGAACGTTAAAATAAAGTAATCAATGTAATTGGCAAAATGTAAAAAGAACGCAGATAAGACAAAAAACATGTGAACAGTAATATACAAAATCGACCAGGAAGAAAAAATGAGGGAAAAAATCAAAGAACAAAAACACGACGCCCTTCATCATCTCAGAACGATAAGTATAAAGATACTAATGAGGATAAAGAAGCAGCAGATGAGGACGACGGGGCCTACCAATCAAAACCCGGCTTAAGGAGCCCCAACTTCCGTTTGGCTAATCAAACGAGGCCTCCCGCAACTCATGTGACATACCAACTGCCGCAGTAGTATATCTCCTTCATTGGACACGTGGGAAAGGTCATGAAGAGACTGTCGTTTCACTTGTTTGGACACTTAAACAAGCAGGGACGTCAATACACACACACACACACACACACACACACATATATATACATATATATATATATATATATATATATATATATATATATATATATATTATACGTATATGTGTGTGCGGGCGGGCAATATCAAGACGACTAAAATAAAGCTCTTTTAAACAATTTAACGTCCAAGCAGAGAGAGAGAGAGAGAGAGAGAGGAGAGAGAGAGAGAAGAGAGGACGAGAGAGAAGCAGAGAGAGAGAGAGAGAGAGAGAGAGAGAGAGAGAGAGAGAGAGAGAGAGAGAGAGAGAGAGAGAGAGTTAGCATTGACTTTATCAGGTGCAATGACCAAAGCACACAATAAAGTAAAACTTGTTGATCAAACACCTCACACGGCAGGCTATTATGGTCGACTTGAATCCACTGAATGCAGTACGTGAAGAACACAAAAGAGAGACAGGGAAGCCAAGAGCTAAGGGTTTTGGGAGCATGCTTGCCCCACCAACCCCACCCCCCCTCAAGTTTAATCATCTTTATAAACATACAGGCACAATGAACAGAGAAGTGCATTCAAAAGCCAAGAGCTGACAGCTCCACTGGCGGCTAGCGTATTGGAACAATACCTCGCTTTTAAAATCATAAAATCAAATTCTCCCAAAACGACAAATTCACCCTAAGGCCCAAGACTAAAAATGCAATATTACTAGTAGAGAAAATGGTTTACCAAACCACTGAATGTATTCCATACTAAAAAAAAATTATTAAAAATAACACTGAGAGAATTTAAGAAAGCTACTGAAATTCCATTAGACGCAACTGGCAACTTTGCAAAAGGCGCTTTCCACGAACACGTCAACGTTAGGTGTCCACAACCAAGACTCAACGCTCTCTCCAAACTTTTCCTATAAGCGTTGCACCACACAAAATATGCTCTCTTCATTCTGGGGAACTTCGCTGCCGCTCCTCTTCACGAACATCCAATCAATCTAGAACACAAGGATATAAACCTCAAGAACACCAAGTATATAAAACTTATACTCTCTCTCTCTCTCTCTCTGGCTACTTGAATGAAATCCCCCTTAGCCTATTGGATTTGCTCAGTTCACAACGTAAAAGCCGCTTTCTTTGTATGACAAAATGCACTAAATTGCGGGTGAGAGCGATTCGCATGACAAGTCAACGGGGAAACCATCACTTCAACAACGAGGTGTCAGTGGCATAAACCCTCGAGTGCCAAGTCCTTTGTTGTGTTTGTTAAGATGGCTTTAGAAAGGCGTTGGTGGCGGTGGGCAACGTTAAGCGCGCGTCATATCAGAATCACGGCAAACTTTCAGTTATGAAGGAACTACAGTTCAGTTTCCTCGTGCAAAGCTATACCTACATACATAACATATTAATAAAAGTAAACCTAATCAAGCAACATGAAAGTCAATTTTTGTGATAGTAGTTTACATCAAAATAAAATAAAAGAGATACCTGCATAAATTTAAGATTACACTCAATCTAATTTTCGAATAAGAGTGGCTGAATAAGAACCTACACAAACATTCAGTCACACTTACTATTTACCAGGCTTCAGTAAAAAATGAATTTAGTCAAGCAAAGTAACCCACAATAGATGACGTCAATTGGAGATACGAACTTGTAATTGACGTTTATGAAGGCATATATGATTCACGCAAGCATTAGATGCATGCCTGTGCATCTCGTCTCAATATACAAAGTACTGTATTACAAATTAGATTATACTAATAATATATTATAGATATATATATATATATATATATATATATATCTATATATAATTATATTAGATATAATATAATAATATTATATATATAATGTGTGTGTGTGTGTGTGTGTACATATACTATATACATATATAATTAATGAATATACTATATAGCTATATATATATATATATATATATAATATATATATATATATATATAATTTGAGAGAGAGAGAGAGAGAGAGAGAGAGAGAGAGAGAGAGCCATCCTACTAGGCTTAAAACGACGCTGTGCACGAAAGGACGTGTGACAACGCCCTCCTGATTAACTTGCACTTGGGGCGATTCTTCGGTGTTGTTTCACTCAGTTTCACTCTTAGCTTTGGTAACTTCATCTTTTTATTCAAATGTTTGGTAATTAAATCCGAAAATCCAATTACACCTTTGTTGAACTAGGGAATAGAATCATACCCACGACCGTAGATTATTGTCACGATTATCAAACGCAACCCTTTAGAAATTAACATCACCCTTTCTCATTGAAGAAACCAGAAGTAAAATGTATGAAGTATCTAACAGAAAGCACAATTTTGTATTTATTAGTCTTTCCCGCCTTTATGAGTGTCATAGCATTACCCTACACTTTAGTCTATTAGCCATCTACGTATTGGGCTGCTGTGCTCCGACTCTCTTTCTCCCACCCTCCGCTGAGGAAAGCGGCCTTTCAGAGGTTCATCTCATTCCAAGTCACACTACAGAATGAGCCCGATCTCTCTCTTGTTCGTTCTCCCGGTCATCTTGCATGAACTTCTTCCATTCACCGTAATCACACGCTTGAACAAACCAGACAGGGAACTTTTCAATTATTTTTGGTTTTTAGTTTACGGACGTTCGCATATTGAACATAACATTAAACGAACAAAATTATTCCCTCAATATGAAGCACAAACATAACGTCACCGCTCTCGAGAAAGTATTTGAGCGGTTGCTGATACTAGCGGGTAGGTTTGCCCCACCTCATTTTCACTTCGTACCCAAAGTTCTTCACCGTCATCTAACCCAATCTGTGTATAGCCCCAAAACAGACCTACAATCTACTCATCAGACTACATTGGATGTGAACGTGTGTGAAGTTGAAAGTGTGGAACCTACGATGCCTCGAAACCAGTATAATAAACCATTTGACCTTAATATCCACAGAGTTTCTAACATGAAGGAATACCAATGTACAAGTAATGCCCTGAATAGCGAAAGTAGCGTGCAAAAATACTGCATCCTTGGGCGGTATATATTGCAGCTAAGGTCCATTATGGGGTAACCGATTTGATCGAGACAGAAGTCTAATTAGATTTCATGCTCCAATACTTCTTTTCACGGTAATTTTAGCCTTCAACGAGACAATAGGTTCTCTCAGAAGGTTTTTCTCCTCGATGTCTTAACATATAAATTTAGATTTCTCAAAAAAATCTATGCCAATTAAAAAAAAAAGTACGAAATCCTGAGTATAGAGAGAGAGAGAGAGAGAGAGAGACTATGGGAATGTTGCATGTTCTATGATAATGCCAGCACGAGAGCATGATAATGAACCACGATACAGAAGCAATAATCAATTGAGAATTGCAGAGGTATGAACAGCGTCTAAAGAGAGAGCCTCAGTAGCTTATATCGGTTGAGGGTTGAAGTTATCATTTGAAAAAAAAAATGTATATGAAAGAGACACGAATAATAATGAAAACGTTCAAAGAATAGAAAAATTATACCTTGAAAAACGCTAACAAAATATCCAAATTATGAAATTAAGCCACAGGTCGAACACTTCAAACAGATTGAAGAACATAAATAGTACGAACAAAAAAGTAAAACATAAAGAATGAGATCAAATTTTTCCACCCATATATATATATAATATATATGGGTGGAAACATTTGATCTCATTCTTTATGTTTTTACTTTTTTGTTCGTACTATTATGTTCTTCAAACAGTTTGACGTGTTCGACCCAGTGGCTCATTACATATTTTGGATATTTTGTTAGCGTTTTTCAAGGTATAATTTTTCTATTCTTTGAACGTTTTCATTATTATTCGTGTCTCTTTCAAATACATTTTTTTTTTTTCAAATAATAACTTCAACCCTCAACCGATGTAAGCTAACTGATGGCTCTCTCTGTTTAGGACGTCTGTTCATACCTCTGCAATTCACAATTGATTATTGCTTCTGTATCGTGGTTCATTATCATGCTCTCGTGCTGTCATATCTATAGTACGTAAACACTTCTGGACAAGAAATGCATAACAGGAAATAAACGTTGCGTCGAGGAGCCTTCATGAGAAAGTCTTGCGAAATAATTTCTAAGAATCACACAGATGGTCAATTCAAATGAGTAATCTGAGTTAAGTGATGTACGGTGTGTACATACGTATATATATATCTATATATATATTATATATATATATTATAATATATAGTATATATATATATATATATATATATATATTAGTAATTATACATAATATATATATATGAGTATATATATACGTATATATACACACCGTACATCACTTAACTCAGAATACTCATTTGAAATGACCATCTGTGTGATTCTTAGAAATAATTTCGCAAGACATTATCATGAAGGCTCCTCGACGCAACGTTTATTTCCTGTTATACATTCCTTGCCCTGAAGTGTCTACGTACTTCACACATCCTCCTAAAGAAATAATTCAAGCTGAAATTCAACAACGTGAGTCCATATCAATTATAGTCTACATATTTCGTAATGAATCAATTTGCAGTTTCCAATTTCATAAATCATTTCATTACAATGACTGGGCTAGCGAAACTTTTATCAAAAGCGACAATCCGAGATTTTGGACCTAAATATTTCGGAAAATAAAGGAGTTAAAATATGTTTCTATTTCATTTCATCCTAACAAAATCCTTTTCATTTGTGGTACAAGGTTGAATCTCACCAGGACGACATAATACAATCCGGTTTATGCGACTGGTCTTCCCGGTTTCTGGTTTACTGGTCCCAAGGTTCTTGGGCTCCGATTCGATAATGGTCGGTGTTATCTTCTAGAGGTTGAAACTGTTGTGTCATTTCGGGGTCAAAAGGATTTGAATCGAAGCAAATACTACACACGATTTTATTCAAGAGCACAAAAATGGACTCGATTCCCTCTTTTTCGAAAGCGTGTTTCCATAATTCTAAGACGAAAAAACTGATCACCTCTGAAGCCATCCAGGCCTTCCATGGGAAAACTCTCAAGTTTAAAGTAATGAATTATACTGGTGTACAGGAATAAAACACAAATCAAGAATTGATGCCCTAACACTGGTCAGGATATTTCACTATAAAAATACGGTACTTAAACAATTTAACGGCTTCCTCAAATACATCAAGCTTTGTCAACTTTAACCGTCAGCATTTATTAACACATAAACTGGGGCGTAAATGAAGCTGAACCGAATACAATACTACATAAAAAGAGAAGCATAGTCCAAAATAATCAATTAAATGCTGACGACATTAAGGCACAGGAATGTAATTGAGACAAAATAATGTACACGAATTTCCATAAACAGTAAGATCTTTTGAAAAAAAATCACATCAATAACGATTTAAATCTACTAAATCGATGCATAATACAAACTGTACGAATAAAAATCGCCACAGTTTTGTTCCATTTCACTAAAAAAAACCACGGCAAAGAAGAAAATTCTGAGCTTAAAACAGGATAAAATGTCAAAGCGGCCAACTGTTCACTAAATGAGATTATCTTGTCAGCATTACAGACAACGTACTCGTACTCTGACGTACGCCATCGTGTGTGTGTGTGTGTGTGTGTGTGTGTGTGTGTGTGTGTGTGTGTGTGTGTGTGTGAGAGAGAGAGAGAGAGAGAGAGAGAGAGAGAGAGAGAGAGAGAGAATGGAATTATTACCAATGCATGTCTAAGGTATCACGCAATAATTCATGATAAGTTTAAATAAAAACACCCTCCGACTGCAGGAAAATTGTTGACCTATAACATTAAATACACCTCCAAGAAAACTTATAAATTCATACCTGAAAAGGTAAGTTTCATACAAAAGGTAAGTTTCGTACAACCTGTATTGATAGCAGTTACATGCATTAACGGCAAAGATTCATTATTAGTCGTAGAGAAGCATCTTAATACTGGATATATCGTAGAAAATCTCATGATCCGTTATTAAGTGTCAAAAATAATCGATTCAGTACTGAAGAACAATTTGTATTTTACGAACTAATTAGTTTTCATTTAAAATCCCACAATCAAGATACGATTTCTCATCATGAATCGAATTAAGAAGACAAGTCTTTGGTCTTCACAACTACAAATGTACTGCATAGAAGCAGAATTGCAGAAACACTTGCTAAAAAAAAAAAAAAAAAACCTGTGCGAGAGCCTTCAAAATACGATTACCCGCCTAAGAGGGAGTGTCCTGTTTTCTGAACATGACGATGCTCTATGGTCAACCCTAAACACAAGCAACAGATGGTTAAAGCCCTACATGAATTCAAGGTCGAAAACGAGAGTGTCTGTGATGGAGATGGAGTGGGGGGTGGGATAATGTAGGTTACACCTATTACTTAGAAAAGGCTATGGAGGTGATGGGGGATGAAGCTTCGACAGTGGAACCTGATCCAATAAATGTACCACCAACCAAGAGGAAGCCCTCGAAGGGCCTGGTCAAACCCATAACTAGGGTGATGTTCCAAGGGCGCTCTCTTTTTCTCCCCCTCGGCGTCAGCATTCTGAGAGGATAGTATCTCGCTCTTCGTGTTCAAGTCACCTTAACATAGTACCTTAGCAACAGAACTTTGAAGAAGATTATTTATATCTACTTACTCATCGCGGCGGAGGGGCGAACGTTGTGGGAGAAAGAAACGGGAATCACGAGAGAGAGAATGATGACAATTTGTGGGGAGACTCCGAGAGAAAGAAGACCCCGATGCCTCTAAGACACAGGGAGGGAGGGAGGGAGGGAAGGAGTGAGGGAGGGAGGGAATGGGCCAGATGCAAAGGAAGAAAAAGTCTGAGAAAAGATTCCTACATGGGATATGAGAGATGAGGAGAGAAGAGGGGCATGTCAGAAGGGATAAAGAGGATTAAGCAGGATGAGAAGCGAGGGGCTGTGTATGTTCTGAATGACACGCAGGTTTAGATAAAGGACCGGGAAGATGTATATACAAATATAGGATTACATCAAGTGTCTTTTTAGAAAAGGCTGTGGGATGGAATGTGAGAGAAGGAGAGATCTTGATGTACTAGGGTGATAATAAAAGATGGAAAAACAGACGAGGTCAACAAAATAAAGCTGATTAATTGAAATATCAAAATAACTGACAGACAGATAGCAAAACACTACAGGGTTTGAGAAATAGAGTAAGTAGAGAGAACGTCAGTGGCTCCCTCCGGCTCCCTTCGGGTCACTGCTGTTTCAAGAAGGCGAGCGGCTGACTTGTAGAGTAGAGGAGGATCCGTTGTCAAGAGCTGCTGCTGTTGATTTTTACAGTGCTATCTACTGTAAGAAGAGCGCAGGAGTTCACGGAAGCCCTCGGGGTCGAAAAAATCCAGGAGAGATCTATCTCGATTTCTTCCAGGAGGAAAGAAAAAGACTGCTCGCTTTGCAACTGGATCCTCTCGAAATCCAAGATCCAGAGGTCGTACGGACGTTCAAAGAGTCGACGAGCGGCGTTCACTTGAAAGTCATTCTTTCTCGTTGCACATCGTTTGAGTTTTCTGCTGCATCTGGAGCTTTAGTCGTCAATGTTCACAAGTCTATGGAATGATTTGGTGAACAGCTCACGTGCAATTCAGAAAACTGTAGCATTCAAATTTCACACATTTCAAGTCCTTTCGTTGAAACGCAGCCAGTCTAAATAACTGCAGGCATGAAACCCTGAATTCAATGTAATAAGGAATTCTTAATTAATCATTCCTTCCATACCATGAGACGAAAACCTTCTTTCCGGTCGAAAGGTTTTCAGTACGACTTATTCAATATTTCCCCCTTGTTTGGCATCACTTAAAGGTTATCCAAACCATCCCCACCACCACTAAACCAGTACTACCATATCGCACTCGTTTTTCACTGTAGCCTCGAGTGACTCTTTCCAAACCGAGCCTTTCGGAGTGGCTGCCTGTACAGTAAGTAACGAAAATGCATAAAAAAATATAAAGTAAAACAAGGTACATCTATCGTTTTCCTCTGGATACCACGCACATGTAATCACTTTACCTCGAAGAGGACAGATATGCATATTGAATTTGACTTTTTCTAATCGAATAGACATATAAACAGGGTAATGCATGAAAAATGTAAAACTAGATTTCACAAAACATTGTTCGTTAAATTATTCCAAATAATAAACAAAATACGATACACCATACCATTTAAAAAAAAAAAAAGTTAATTTCCTATCACGTTACTACAACCCACTAAGATATTTTTTATACCCTGAATATTTGCCTCATCGTCAGAACAACCTGATGATAAAAGTATTGAAATAACGAGAGAGAGAGAGAGAGAGAGAGAGAGAGAGAGAGAGAGAGAGAGAGAGAGAGAGAGAGAGAGAGAGACTTGCAGACATGTGAGAAACTCATTAAGACAGTCACTTTAAAAGCTCCAAGAGTTTTATTTGTTTAACTCAGCAAATAAACAATTTTCACGACAAGACTAAAATGCGAATTTCATTCCCGATGACGGCAGAAGGTTATCCTGAAAATGACACTCATTTTCCACAATGGAATAAATGCAAAAGTGGAAAAAATGATCAAGCAAATTGTTAAAATGGTCCCCCAATTAAAGCAAATGACTACTTTTAGTACAGTACAATCTTGTTTCATAAAAGATTCAGCCTATTAAGGTCAGTTACCCAGACAACGAATCACTTTTAACCAAGTAGGTCCGATTTCGCCCAAAAAAAACTCACTCTCTCTCTCTCTCTCTCTCTCTCTCTCTCTCTCTCTCTCTCTCTCTCTCTCTCTCTCTCTCTCTCTCTCTCTCTCGTACAACGCCAGTGCTTATTATGTCTTCCCCTAAACTTATACCCACGAGAACGGTAGAAATATCATTGACGAACATCTGTGTAAGTCCAAAAACGACAATGTAATGTCACGTGCATCTGCCACGACACACCAGCGACTGTATCCGTTTGCAGAACTTCATCACCAAGGTCAGCCGGCCCAGTCAAAACATTCGTTGCTTATCGGCCAGACCAAATTTAGTTATGCCATGAGGCAACAGATATTCAAAGCAAAATAATAATGTACAGATTACATAGAAACTCGACAAAGGGCTGGTTTGTGGCTTCATCTAAAAACGAGATAGAAGTCACTGACAACTCCTGTTTTAAAAAGTAGATGTGGTGTTGGTATCTACGTGAGGAAATCAATCCAAGGTTACATAGATAAAAAAAAAAAAATCTATACGGGATGAAGGCCAATTCTTTATGATTAACAATAAAAAAAAATCTATTCGGGGATGAAGGCCAATCCTTTATTATTAACTTAAAACTACTCAAACAGCTATTTAAATATGATAATAAACTGCATGAAACGAATTTCACTGAAAAAATATGGCTACTTGGAAAAACCGGAAGGTCAGGAGTGTGATCGCCACGGTTCTTAAACCGTATAAAAGTATGAATCAAAGATTCCTCTGTGCGCACCTTAAACCTCTAAATACCCGAAGACTGAACAAGTCGGAAAAGTCACAATAACAATCGCTTCTCCTCCACGTGAAGTCAATCATACCACCCACTTCCCAACAAAGCAAAAAATCGAAGCAATAGAGATAACGTGGAGTAATTGGATAAGGGCAATACAAAGCCAGCAATTTCAATGCCACAGTCCCCACCAGCAATCATGAATCAAACGGTATAACGACGTTAAAAGGGAAGCTGAGAGAGAGAGAGAGAGAGAGAGAGATCTTCGCCTTCAATCAAGCCTCCTACCAACGACATAAAACAAGAGGCCGGCATTAGGAAGGACATAATTTGCATACACGTAAAAAGGAAATGGGACTTTTCATACGCATAACGGTTGTTGCAATCTTTCCACATTCCTTAAAAGTTTTATAAATATGCCAGATTCATTCCCGGGAGAAAAACGTGATTACACAAATAAAACGTAGATAAGAACGATATTCAATCATGTTATCTGATAAGTTTCGATAAGCCTGAGTGAAAATTAACAACGCTGATTTTTAATAGCCATTTACGAGATAAATACACTTCTAAATACGAAGATCTCATATTATACTATTTTTGTTTGTTTTGGATTATTTTAAAATGAAATTCGCGCATGCAAATAAAGTTCTGCGCTTGTAAGAACACTATTAACAGAGATCTATTCTCTTTATACGGAGAAAAGCTTTGCCTAAGAGCCTGCAGCTGCATAGGCCACTGCATTTTTAAAATTTATTTCTCTTCAGACACATTTAACAACATCCGGAAAACAACATTATGGAAGGCCCTGCATCGCTATGGAATTAATGTTTAACGTGCAAAGGTAATTGAAATTATCCAGTAAAGAAGTATATATAAAGTTAATGTTGAAAGAGCCTTGCCAAATATGACGTAAACAGTGGGGTACTCTATGAGAATATTATGTCACCTTTGACGTTTGATTATCAGTAAGTGGTTGGAGATAGGAAAAGTTGTGATCTGAGCACCAATAGACACTCGACATTCAGAATAAACAGATGATGCGTAAAACATCACAAAATTAATAATGCCTGCTCAACAGAATGCATCATATATCTAGAGATGGGACTAACCGAAAACAAACAAAACCAGATTTTAGTCAGAGACGAAACAACGTGAGATTCAGAATGGATGAATGAGGCTGAATCTTTCAAATACTTAACAAGGATATCCAAGTACAGGTTCTCTCGTGTTGGAATTTAGTCAAAGATTATAAAAGGCAAATAAAAAAAAAAATGTTCAAGCTGAATAAGATCTGGAAATCTTAACACTGAAATTACACGCGAAAATACGATTTTGTATTAATGTACGGACATGAATCTTGGTAGGGCATGAAATGATATAGAAAATGTTTTGTTTGATAGAGGTGAAATCTCTTAAAATTCATATCACATTGAACAAACTCGGTGTGACCTAACCATGAGAGAGAGAGAGAGAGAGAGAGAGAGAGAAGAGAGAGAGAGAGAGAGAGAATGCTAACAAACTGCTTCCTTTCTACGCAGCATGACTTGGCGCAGCATGACAATATGACTGAATGTGACGCCATCCATTTTCATGAACCGAATGACAACGATTCTTGCAGAAGGGAGGCCAATTCCGATAGTCTTCCGTAACATTCTCTCTGTGACGCAACTATGCGCTTAACAGCCGCGAGCGAATGTCTCTACTTCGAAAGTTTCACAGAGGTCTTGTACGTATTTAGTTCCGATACTTAGTTCAGCTGCAGTTTCTAATATATCAATAACAATGCTTTAGGAATAAACCCTTTTCAATGCCTAAGACTGAGGAAACATTCTCATGGAACAAACCGAAAAACCATGAACTTTGACAGCAAGCTACCACAGCCCAAGCAAATATCAGTAGCAATAAAAAAAATTTAAAAACAAATTTCAAATATTAGTGTCTACAAACAAAACAAAAGCCGACCACATCGTAAGGGCGAGTGTATCTGCGCTGATATAAACTTCCCTCATATAATAACATGCCTGCTGTTATGAAAAGTGCCTCGGGAACGAATGACTGCATTGAGATGGAATCTGTCGGAAACTCCCAACTGGTGATGAACTAAGACTTGCCTTATCTTCAGCGATACCACCACAAGTTAATCTCACCCAAATCCACCCAAGGCTTTCAGTGTGAAGCCAGTCACCCAAAATCGCAACCTCCCTCGAAGAAGTAATAACATTCACGCTTGCATTTTTAATTTCTTCCGTTAGTTATCACATGAAGCCTCCAATAAAAGGAAACTTAATCGCGCTCACATTACCTCCGTAAAAAAAGACCCACAAAAACCCTCTTGCCACATGCGAATGAGCCCAAGTGTTAAGTAGGTCTTGAGTATGATCGCAAAAAGGAGGGAGGGAGGGAGGGAGGGAGGCAAGCTGGGCTCTCTCTGAGTCATGACCAGTCTGGTGGGCTGCGCAATACCCTCGAAGACCTCACGTCCCTTCTTATGCCTCCTAACATCTTTATTGGGGCATAAGAAGCAAAACAAACAAAATGAGCCAGTTTCAACCGTTTACTTTGAGACGTGCACGGAAATCGATTAACCTATATCGAGAATTGAATTTATCCATAACCTTTCTCTAAACTGACTTCGCTTGCTTTGAACGCACCAACTCGGTTTTCAAGTAGTATGGAAGTGAGACTGAATATTTAACTAATTTATTCAAACTAGTCTGTTGTTGTTTTAATATAATGGGTTGCTGACTCCAAGAGAAAGTAAAGAGTTGAAAAATACTGCAACAGATATTCTCTAAATGCACCTCTCATGAATATGCTTGAGTATCCTTCAAGATTACAGTATTGCTAATGAGCTCATTACGAGTTGCAGATTCTTATCTGATGGAAACTGCAGGCTCTGAATTAATGTACAGTATATAATTTAAAGACCTATACAGCGAAACCTTTGAAGATCTAAGCTTGGGACAACGAAGATTCAGTACATAAGAGTTCAAATATCAACAAACACACATCACAGACTCTCCCAGGATTAAACCCTTCAACCTCTCCCCCCAAAAGAGGAGCTCCGTCATCAACTGTTTAGTGTAGGCCACGATCGCTACCAGCAGCGCCCTGAGAAAGTGTCATATGCCTATATTAATGTGATAAAAGAAAGTATGATCTCCCTGACGCAATATTTCAAAGAAATTGCGGGACTCGACGCTGTTCTCGGGAGAAACACTAGACCGACAACTGTGTGAAAACAAACGCTCATCGAATTTAACGGCCATGAAGTCAGCCGACTCTAAATGTTTGTCTCATTCCTCATATTTCACGCCGGAGTTTCGTCCCTTTCATCTTCTTTAAAAGTGTGGTGTTACAACAACTATCAGACACTGAAATTCTAAAGGATTACATGGAATGTTGGCACCAAGCACCTGCTTCAGAGTTAGCTTTATCTTTGTGGGATCAAACTGTATTCTCCATTTTTGGTCCTCAGTAAATAACTGATGACGACTCACTATTCACGGACAAATGAAAAAAAATGCAGTCCATCGTCAAGTTTGACAGTGAGTCGACGAAACTAGATTTCACAAAAACATCTGTATATACAAATGTTTAAACTATGATAACATTAAACTATTAACTGAAATGGTTGGCAACATTTCAATATAATTAAAATGGCACCATACTTCTTTTAAAATATGGCAACGTTCCGGGCAAAACCCGAAACAGCATATGACAAGATGAAAATACTCGATTAAGTGCATATTTCTTACAGGGCCTCTCAAATATGCAACCCAGAGTAAAGCCTTTCAAAAGGCGAAAATCCGTGTCTGAGTGCTGGCGTTTGTGCGAGAAAAATATCTCACAAAAAGGTAAAAAAGGGAAAAATAACAGATCAAATTTAGTAGAGAAGATATATATATGTATATATAATTTTCATTAGTCAATTTCTCGAGATAATCAACTTGTGAAGATATCTGCTCACAGTTAAGCTGGTTTCCATGAAAACTAATTGTCAATTCTGAGCCGACCTAAGAGGTGAAGAATATAACTAATATTCTGTTGCGACTTCAACTATATATATATAATATATAATATATATATATATACTTTATTATAGAAGATGACCATTTCGAGTTCCTCTGATGAATATGGCCAGTAAGTTTCTTTACATTCTGTTCGTCCGTTCTAGAGAGACCTTTCTAGCACAGAGCCACGCACTGATAAAAACAATCACCTTCCAATTCCCTCGGCAGAAGGAATAGAAAGGTTAGAAACCAGAAGGAACAGAAGGGTTAGAAACCAGAAGGAATAGAAGGGTTAAAAACCAGAAGGAACAGAAAGGTTAGAAACCTCCCACTGCAATAAAAGTCCAAATTCAAGTCCAAAAAACCAGACCTTCCAAACGACGTCTTCTCCAAGTTCATAAACACAAGTAAATCTCGGATGCGACAAAATATTGAAGTTCAAAATGAAACTGAGCATAAAACGCTTTCGATAACTGAAGCTTTCCAGAACAGGAAGCCTTTACAAGCAATCTATTAACGAATCGAATTCTTGACTGAAAGCCCAGAACTCGTATACAAAAGGGCCCTTGTGAACGATGTCATCAAAGTGTAAGATAAGGTTGAACCAGAGAACTCCATAATTGGGCGCTTCTTGAATCCTGAGAGGTTCAACTCGGATAAGGAATTCAGCCCACAACGAACTGAAAACTGAAATTTCAAGAAAAACAACATACATGATGTAATGTTTTATATATATATATATATATCTATATAATATATATATATATTATATATATATATATATATATATATATTTATATATATATATATATGTATATAGATATATATAGATGTATATATATATATACATATATATTACATTTGACACGATAATAAATAAACACATCAAATGTAAATTTCCAGGACAATATCGAGCTTCTAGATTAAGAGATTCTTTGATAACATCCCTTATCTTCCCTCCCCCCCCCCTAACCCTAACCCCCTCAGCTCCCCATCCTCTTCATCTAACAAATCTCTTAGCCTGAGAAACGTATACATTCAATTACCTCTACCAAAGAATGGTTCCCCAATACTCTCGACAATATGTAACTATTGTAGTAAGCGAAATCAACTGTGTGGTAATGCCACGTATGTCTGGCAATGGAATCGAACGAATTTTAAGATTTAGGCCCAAAGTTCAAGCACTGGGACCTATGAGGTCATTCAGCGCTGAAAGTGCAACCGAGTAAAAAAGGTTCTAAAGGTGCAACAGGATGAAAATCTTGGAGTTGCACAATGACACAGAAATTGAGTGGGTGGAAAGTAAAATGGAAGAGTGAATAATATGAACGGAGGTATAGTAAAAAGAATGACGGGGGTTGCAGAAAGGAGTCGAAGAACCTTAAGCAATACCCACAGCGCACCTCATGCACTACCCCATACGGGGCACGTATGTCTAATTCTGCATTTGAAATTAATTTAAACTTCAATCATTTACGTTAATTTGCAGTCAGGTTATCAATATATATACGTTAAAACTGCCTGAATAAAATTGGCATAATGGGCAAGAGAAAACAAGAACCAGCCATAAAAAAATTATCTAAATTATCTCTAATTTCCAAAATAAAGTTATCTTTATTTCCTAAATCCTTATTACCCTTTATATATGAACCACAAACCGTAAGCACACGTAGGTTAAACTTAAAAGTTACAAAAAAAAAAAAAAAAAAAAAAAAAAAAAAAAAATTTACTGAGAAACCCCATTTCGTATGCTAAACTTCACTAACAATTAACTTTTGATACACTCCAGTGCAAATTAAGCCATCAATTCTCCATACTGTTTCCCACAAAACCTAAATGTGTGTCCCGCACCACCCACACCCCGCGGGCACCATCTGCCTGGTTGAAATTCTTGAGTGCCGTGAATAAAGAGTCGAATTAGGAGAGGCTACCACACGCCCATCAGGGCGTACTGCGCAAGTAATGCTTTAGGACAGCGCGCCATCATTGTATGACTCTGCCAAGAAACCCAATCTCCCCAAGCAAGGACGACACTGACATGAAATTGTCGCCCTGGGATGTCATGTCTTCGCTCAAAGGACGAGGTTCTAAACTTGTATCTATGAGTCAGCAGTTGTTTGCGAATAATGAGGTCTTCCCTCATCTTTGCGAGAATTTCTTATCTTTTCAATATAATTGTAAATCCCTTCCAACTAATTATGTTGCAAAAAGTGTTCAATAAAGAAGCTGTTTTGACTAGACAGACAATGGGATATGCAGTTGTCGATATTGTGTTAGATTCTTTTGAATTCTGAACTACAATGTATAGGACCCTCAAACATTTTAATGTTGCTCATGCAACTAACTGGCTTCATGCACAGAAATCACTTATCGTCGATATTCGTTGACTGGAGACAGCCCGCGCGAAGTTTGCGCAATAGTTTATTCATCTGTCCTCACTCATTATCCTTGAAACATTCAGTCATCCGAATCAACGTCTTGTTCTCACTAAACCTAATTATAATGCATAATTATTTAAATGCAGATTCGTACCCTGTGATAACACTGACTTTCACGAGTTGCTGACAGATTAAGGATTTTCTAACGTCATAACTGCGAGGCCACTAACCCCTTCATCCACGGCATCTGCTTTGCGATAAGTATCGCATTGAAAGTTCTCAAAACTGCCTGAAACTAACACTCCAGAGAGAGTGTGTGTGTGTGTGTGTGTGTGAGAGAGAGAGAGAGAGAGAGAGAGAGAGAGAGAGAGAGAGAGAGAGAGAGAGACTGTAATAAAAATAGAGAACAAGGAGGAGCCTATTTCCATCCCCAATCCCATCCATCCTCAGTTCCCAACGGAAGACACGTGTTCTGATGAAGCAATACAGAAGCAACAGCCACTTGCAATCCTTCGAAAAAGATGGATAGGCGCTCACACTCTCTCTCTCTCTCTCTCTCTCTCTCTCTCTCTCTCTCTCTCTCATCTTCCAAAGATCATTCAAGTGATAGCTTCCCTTTTACGGATCATTCATCTTGAGGCCTTCAAGTCTCGCTTTCCTAGGAATTATAGTCAATACTTACCAATCATGATGGTATGACGACATAAGTAAAACAGCGCATTCATGTGTACTCAGTGCATACATACACTGAATGCATACTCTCTCTCTCTCTCTCTCCTCTCTCTCTCTCTCTCTCTCTCTCTCTCTATATATATATAGATATAGATATATATAACTATATATATATATATATATATATATAATATATATATAGATATATATATATATATATATATAATATAATATATATATATATAATATATATATGATATATATATATATATATATCTATATTATATATATATAGTATGATATATAATATATATATTTATAGAATAATATATATATATATGATATATCTATATATATATATATATATATTTATATATATATATTCATTATTTATATATATATATATATATACATTATAATAATATATATATATATATATATTCTTAAAAAATCACAGTAGATGCACGTGACTTCATTAAATAAGCAAATACCACAGGAAAATGATAGTCAGAAATCCAAGCGCTTTCGTCTTTACTCAGACATTGTCAAGGAGCAAATGAAATACCAACTGGAGAGAAAGGTCATGTACACAACAAGATAAGATTACCAGATGGTTAATTGTCAAAAGGGTAAAAATTAAGAGAGATAATCCAGGATTATCGGATATCACACGGTCACAAACCTAAACAGATTTGACCCTAACCGAAATTACAAAGTATCTTTACAGTCCAAAACATGTAAAAACTGAACATATTAATTTTGTTGCTTATATTTATCTACAACTTTTTCCATTATGAAAGCATCAGGTTTAAATAAACCAAGACTTAAATTGAGAACATTTCTATTATTTGACTTGATGAAACAAGATTCAATGATATTCCTTTTAGCTGTCTCATTACATGGGATTAAGGCTCTTGCTTGACTCCAGTTAATAGGATGATCTAAATCTCTCATATGTACGAATAATGCATTCGATATTGCATTGAAACTTAAATACCCAAGGACTTTTGTAGATGTGGCATGGAAAAGAGCTGGAAAAACATTTTATTCAACTAATGACAAACTTGAATTTAGTAAGCATAACATTCTAAAATTACCCTATGATGATAAGTTTTTAGATATTCATAGAATTTCAAAGCTTTTTAACATAAATGTTGTTTTCAGTAATATTAATCTCAAGAGTTTAGTAATCAAAAATTCTCCTAAAGATCTTCCAGGCTGCATATATGGAATTCCTTGCAAAAAGTGTGATAAAGTCTATTACGGACAGACCGGTAAATCTCTTTCACAACGTCTCAAACAACACCAATATTCTGTGAGAACTCGGCAAATATCGAATGCATTATTCGTACATATGAGAGATTTAGATCATCCCATTAACTGGAGTCAAGCAAGAGCTTTAATCCCACGTAATGACACAGTTAAAAGGAATATCATTAAATCTTGTTTCATCAAGTCAAATAATAGAAATGTTCTAAATTTAAGTCTTGGTTTATTTAAACTTGATGCTTTCATAATGAAAAAAGTTGTAGGTAAATATGAGCAACAAAATTAATATATTGAGTTTTTACATGTTTTGGACTGTAAAGATACTTTGTAATTTCGGTTAGGGTCAAATCTGTTTAGGTTTGTGACCGTGTGATATCCGATAATCCTGGATTATCTCTTTTAATTTTTACCCTTTTGACAATTAACCATTTGGTATTCTTGATCTTGTTGTGTACCGGAGACCTTTCTCTCCAATTGTATTTCATTCGCTCCTTGACAATGTCTGAGTAAAGACGAAAGCGCTTGGATTCCTGTCTATCATTTTTCCTGTGGTATTCGCTTATATATATATATATATATATATATATATATATATATATATATATATATATGTATGTATGTATGTAGGTATGTATGTATGTATGTATGTATATACATATATATGTATATATATGTATGTATATATACATACATACATACATACATACATACATATATATATATATATATATATATATATATTATACATATATATATATATATGTGTGTGTATGTTATGTATGTATGTATGTATACATACATATATTATATATATATATATATATATATATATATATATATATCTATATAATACAGGCCTGTGTCACATCCTGCACTTTTAGCGTTTAAAATGATGCATGTCAACAGTATCTGGCATAACTTTTGGTTACCACCGCCCCCCCCCTCTCCCCCCCAAGTAATAAGCAAACCGAACAATGCTTTGTTCACTGACCAAACAGCCAGTGACGCTGGATACATATTAATCGTGGTTCAATAAAAAAAATGGGTGTATACAATGTGTACACCGAATCAGTGTCAGTTAGCTGTCTCAGACAATAGAACGTGATGTCTGGGTTGCAAAATGCGTGACAATTAATACATCTAGGAATGAAGGCCAATCAGCGATTACGGCACGACGAGTTGCTCCAACATCCGGTTCTTCATTCAGATTGATCTGGTCCTGTTGGCAAGGGCGTGACCTGACTTGCATAACTACGACCCTTGGCTACTTAATTAATGGGAGCTTGGCGCGTTTATCGGGCTGCATATCCTCACAAACTCATTGCCGGCGATGGTATGTCATCACCAGACATGACTTTCCAAGGCAGGTCAAAAAGGAGTAAGCGCTTACCATCAGAATTAGTTATGTATATACATCACCGTGATTCATATATACGCATTAAGCTACAAATGTCCTTTAATGTGGTAAGAGCGCTTCACTGTACATCCTGATTTCATGGTTCACGCCCACGAGCCGACGAAACTATTATCAATTAAAAAAATCCCCCTCGGTTAACGTATATGAAAATATATTAATTCCGAGGTAGAGTGAATTAGATATTAAGGACATTTGTAGCTTAATGCATATATATATATACATATGTATACTATATATATATATATATACATATATTATATATATATATATATATATCAATTCAAGCTACAAATGTCCTTTAATATCTAAATTCACTTTACTTCCCAAATGATATATTTTCATATATGTACCGAAGGGGAATTTTTTAGTTTGATAATAATTTCGTCCCCCCATGGGATCGAACCACCGTCCAAGTGGACGGGGACGAAATCAGGACAGTCAGTGACGCTATCGAATCAGCCAACAGCGTCTCTGTTGGCTGATTGGATAGCGTCACTGACTGTCCTGATTTCGTCCCCGTCCACTTGGACGGTGGTTCGATCCCATGGGGGGACGAAATTATTATCAACTAAAAAATTCCCCTTCGGTACATATATGAAAATATATCATTTGGGAAGTAAAGTGAATTTAGATATTAAAGGACATTTGTAGCTTGAATTGATATATAAATGGATCACGGTTCGATGTGATAATTATTCATATATATATTAGATATATAATATTATATATAATATATATAATATTATATATATATATATTATATATATAAACGAGTTTCCAAATGGAAACTGAAGCACATTATGACTTTCGATAACGAGAAACATATTCTGTTTTTTTTTTAGTTATTACATTTATTGAAAAAAAAAAAAAAAAAAAAAAAAAAAAAAAAAACTACTGATGTTATTCTTGATGATGATGGCTACAGTCATATGAGTAGAGGCTGCAGTTGGGGATATAAGTAGGTTAGAAAGTAACAACGCCAATCGCAGCACTGACTGTGCAGAGATTCGTAATAAACTTATGCAACAGCAGCGCCGATGTAAAAGACCTCCACCAAGAGTCCAAGACCCGGCCTCACATCTGGGAAGACTGAATATATATATCTGTATGCGCCGTTATGGCGACACTCGTTATGTGACTGTTGCTGTAAGTAAGAATTGGTGCCCAACTATAGTACAGTTATTCATACTCCTCAATGTCGAACACCAGTATAATGCATCAATTCAAGTAGCTTTTCATTTGCGGACATCAGCATTCATACTTGAGAAGCCGCCAACTAAATGTACAGAGACGAAAGTGATAACAGGGGCAATATTGCGTAGGAGTTACAAGGATTAGGATGTCTCAAAGACTTTTCGTCCATCCGAGGAGATATCGTGTGCTCATCTCTTTCTTGGAGCAGGTTTTACTGTGCATTCAGTGTCCTAATATTTTGTCTAGCTTTCTTTTAAATTCTGCTACACTGTTGCTGTTAACAACTTCTGGTGGCAGTTTATTCCATGTCACAGTCACATATCTTGTATGTAAAGAAGTTCCCACAATGGGTTGTGTTGTAGCTCTTCAGTTCTAGTTTCCATCCATTATTTCTTGTCCGGTTTTCGTTCAACGTAAATAGGTTACTGTCTACTTTTGTTATTCCTTTCAGTATTTTTAATGTTTCTATTAGTTGTCCTCGCAGTTGTCGTGTTTCTAAGCCATACATGTTCAGGCTCTCTAGTCGTCTTTGGTAACCTATTTGCCTGATGGATGGAATTAACTTTGTGGCTCTTGCTTGTACTCCTTCTAATCTCGTTATGGCTTTTCTTAGTGTTGGTGACCAAAACTTTACTGCATATTCAAAATGGGGTCTAACTATTGATGTGTAGAGCTGAAGCACCGTTTCCTTGTTTCTGTATTTGAACTGCCGAGAAGGCAGATAATTCCAGGATATGAACAGGAACAGCAAAAGCAAATCCACCACGCGAAGTTCACAGCAGTTGACTCAGGATCCATCACACATCACTGACTGACCTTAATAGAGCGTGACAGACTTGATAAAAAACGTCCACAATAATAATGCTGTATTATTGGGCATCAACGAATATTGGACACAACAGCGTCGAAAAGTGTCTGGATGGCCCCACGCATCAAGACAATTTCACAAAACTGATTGCAAGCATGAACATCTGACAATCCTTTCATTAAAATGGCTCGTTTGACGTGGCTTTCCTGGTGTCGAATTCAGGTCTACTCGAAAGCAAGGATCCGACAGCATTGCTCTGGCGTTAGAACTTGCTCAATCTAGTTATGGCAATTTCATCTCATAACTACATATTGTCCCTGGTCTCGCTCACAACGACGCTGATAGAGACTTTTCTCTCCTTGGTCTCATTTGTCGTTAGCATTCCTTTACAGCCACAACGCCATCATTTCATGACATGGCGTTTTTTTTATCATCATCCCGGGAAATTTAAATCTAAACAAGAGCGGGTTTTTAATTTCCCCTTCGTGAAAGAAACTGAATCACGATATTCATTGAAGCCAGTGACTGACAACAATACACACACACACACACAGACACAAGGACACCAAAAACTCGGTACCTCATCATTCAATGTTACAGTTGATTTTTTATCCCAAGATATGAATTGCTTCCTATAGTAGATTCATATCAACCGTGCATTTGATGTCTAGGCCAGTCCCTAGCGACGCTCCTGATTGGCTGTTGATGAGCCAATCACAGGGCTGGAACTCTCAGTCTCTCGAGAGAGTTCAAATAGGCAGGATGTATGTTCCACTTCTCTTTAGAGATACGTCTTTCAAAAGCATCCCTCAGGGGAGTTGGAACATACATCCTGCCTATGTGAACTCTCGAGAGAGACAGTTTCCAACCCTGTGACTGGCTTATCAACAGCCAATCAGGAGCGTCGTAAGGGACTGGCCTACACATCAAATGCACGGTTGATGTGAATCTACTGTAGATAGTATGCGATCTTTTATATATAAAAATCTGCTTAGCAAAGAATTTCAAACTATAAACCGACAGAAAATTTTTGCTCAGTTAAAATCTTTGCAGTATATATGCCTTGAAACTGCAAATGATACTATACCAATGTCTGTTGGATAATAAATGACGAAAACTTGCGGTTAACTATTTGGCCGGACAATTGATAATGAAAGGGTTACCATTATTACCCGATGCAAAATACGAGCACAGATCTCAGTTCTCACGGACTGGGTTCATGTACTTTGTAAATCATATCTATTTCTATGTCTGTATGTGATATGAAATGAAGACTTCGACAAACAGAATTCCGTCCGCTTAATTCTGCGTCTAGTGCCTTCTTGGTACGGTCTTGCAGCCAAGAAATGTTCAGTGGAAATTAAAAAGCACCCAGAAACTGCCAGGAATACACAATTCTCGAATACCTGACAAATTTAGCTACAAAATTCCATTCTTTTCATCTCGCTGGCAGAGAGAGAGAGAGAGAGAGAGAGAGAGAGAGAGAGAGAGAGAGAGAGAGAGAGAGAGAGAGTTACAAGGATTAGGATGTCTCAAAGACTTGTTAGTCCATCCGAGGAGACATCGTGTGCTCACTTATCTCTAGGAGTAGGTTTTACTGTTTATTCACAGTGTCCTATGGATTTTGTCTAGCTTTCTTTTAAACTCTTCCACACTGTTGCTGTTTACAACTTCTGGTGGCAGTTTATTCCACGTGTCACATATCTTGTATGTAAAGAAGTTCCCACAATGGGATGTGTTGTATCTCTTCAGAGAGAGAGAGAGAGAGAGAGAGAGAGAGAGAGAGAGAGAGAGAGAGAGAGACCTACGACAGGCTACAACCACTTAGAACCGCAATCGGAAGCTTACTGCAACTTCCCTGTAGGGTAAGCAACCTTACAGCTTCAACAGGTAAGAAAAGGACGCTCTCTACAGGAAATGTCCGGAAACATCGAACGACCATCCCCACAAATTCATCTCCCCTTCTATTCCCACTCCGAGGACCCTTTACACGAGTCCTCATTAGGCAGACTTCAGTGACCGCAACAAGAGAGTCACTTGTTACGAAAATTTAACCGTAAGGCGAAGGCGAGCTGCTCAACTCCGACGAGTCTTCACCATGCACGCGCAGACTCTCGTGCACCGATTTCCAAGTGAATCGTCTCATAGGAATAACCGGCGAAAACAATTACAGGTCACTCAGTCCTTCATACTTAAATCTGTACCTGCTGTTGTTACACGTTATGGCATAAATGGCCTTCATTCAGAACCATTTTTTTTTTTCTTGAGAATGTGACGAGAGAGGAACTGACACACCATATAATTACGACGAGCGTAAAAACTGGAGACCTTTAAACCAACTTAAAGTCAACGGATCCAATAAAACTCGAAAGACGAAGACATATAATTTACATTGAAAACAGTCATGAACGTCTGAAGATACAATCACATGGTCCGAAAACTGTGGGCCTCACCGACGCTCTCAAGGTGAAGTGTGAAATTAACTTTCAGGAAACTGGGACAGGATAACTGTACCGAAACAGTCCACCATTTGCCTTGGTAAAATAGTGCATCTATTATCCACCAGAGTGAGAGAGAGAGAGAGAGATGGTGGTGGGGGGGGGGGGGGGGGGGGGGGGGGGGGGGGGGGGGGGGGGGGGGGGGGGGGGGGGGGGGGGGGGGGGGGGGTTTAGTCCGCTATTTTTTTCCTTTTAAACACACGCCTATTTGGAGACCATTCCAAATTCCTTATCGAGTTGCATAAAATCAAAAGAACACGATAAGAAACGGAATGAGATTGACAGCCCCGCAGCAACATTAGGTACCACATCCGGAGAGGAGGGCCAACATGAAATGAAGTGCCACATTTTGCCCACTAATGGGTCTCCCTCGCTGGACCTTGACCTAAAGCTGTGGTATATATAAAGATGTTCGGAAACAGATCCTGGGACCAATATGTCCAAATTTGAATTTTAACTCAAGTTCGTCAACAGAGAATTTGCTAGAATTTCTCTCTATATATTCTGATCACGAAGCAAAACCACGAAATACTGAAAATCCAGTATAAGTCAGAAAGCGCTGGCATCAGCCATCATATGAACAACAAAGAAACATTCCGTTGTTCACTCCATACTTACTTTTAGGGGAAATACAAGATTGCAAATAAAAAAAACACGCATTATATATATGTATAGTTGCAAACATAAGTGAAGTCTGATAACTTATGGGAAATAAACATTTATAAAGTCTTTCAAATGTAAATTGAGACTAACTCAAACTACCAAGAAAAAGAAAAGCAAACAAGAATGCATTACAAGAATATATACTATATAATATATATAAATCTGCACGTAAACATTTAGGGTAATTTGCCCAAGGCTAACCGGAACAGCCCGAGGCAAAACCAATACAAGGAGCAGTTCGCGTGACGGAACAGGAGCACTTCTTAGCAAAGAACTTGAAGCGACTTCATCAGAAAATGAGAACTAGGAACTTAGTTACGAGGCAGTCACCCTCTGATAAAGTTGAAACAATTTCACATCAACGAAGGCCACTGTCTTATTATATTTCACAATACTGATACACAAAATCATAACGATGTTTGCATAAAAAAAAAACTAACACTACAACCGTGCTTTTTCATCTATCTCTCCATATCTCGGCATCTCCCGAGGGATGAAGTAGCTGGCTTCAAGTGACACCAACTTTCTTTAGTATTTTCACTCAAGGTGGCGCTGGTACCCATATCAGAGGTGATCGACTGGTTGGGGTGGAGAGGGCCGGACTTGAACCACGGACCTTGTTAATGCAAAACACACACACACACATATATATATATATATATAATCACATTTACAAGTACTCAATGGTCTCTACTCTCCGCCCAGGCCTGCCAGACATACGTTAACTCGGAAAGAAAAGAGCAATATTTCAAGTTTGTATAAGTAAACTAACCCATGATAATCCTCAATCCCCAATTAATCAGCGTACATCTACCCATACCTTCTCACCACATCCACACTTACCAACCCATGAATTTCTTGCGACTTAAAACAAAACATGAGGCTGTCATCATTGAATCGGCCAATTATACCCGTTTCTCTCGTCCCCGTACTTCCCAAGCTTTGATGAGAAATAAAAAAAAAAAGGCGAAACTAAATTCTTTTTCATCGCTATTATTCCAACCCACAAAGGTCAAGGCGAAAGGAAAGCTTGGAGCAAGATCCCGGCCTCAAATCACACTTCGAAGTATACTACACATTCCCCACCCGAGGAACTGCCTCTGATCCTTCTTCAGTCTCGGAAAATCGCTCGAGGCCCTTCCTATCCTCCAGCGGGACAAGGGGCGAAGCCTTCCCTTTCACATGGAATCGGCATTTCCACCCGCCCCGGGTTCAAATGCCCTATTAACCTTTATGCCTTTGCAATTTATGCCCTCGCAAAAGGTTATTTCCACCAATTTTATCCCTGAACTTCCCACGGTCAATATGATCAACGCTACCTGCACTCCACTCACTGCCGGTTTTTTTTTTTTTATAGTATGGGGAGAGGCATACGAAATGTTCATGGGTGAGATTCAGGCAGGGGATGCTTCAGGGCATCCCCATAGGAATAGGGCATACGAGGGAGCTCCAAGTACATCACTAGCTGTGGGTCCCCTGCTTCAATGACTATTTGAAGATGCTCCCAAGAGGATTTTTTTTTTTTGTGGGAGTGGGGATCGTTCAAATGAAGTGTCGAAGCGAGTACAGGAAACACAAGCGCACTCACTATTCCTGTGTGGAAAGAGTCATGCTTCCGAAAACATAAACGAAAAAGAAAAGTGGTCGAGAGTTTGTATGACCTGAGGAAAAATATCTCTTATCACATTACAATATTACATCATCCACGCAAACTATGAGCGATGTTATTTGAGATACCATATTCAACAAACACTTTCACTATCAAGGCCGCCGCCTTCGCCATTATCCCACGTACTAAAGCACTCGGCGCGAATTGTTGCTACGAGAAACGCCACGAACCTGATGCAAGACCACAGGAGACACAACAGAGAGCAAGAAAAGAAATGCTGCTGACCGACCCTTCAAAGACCAGTTTTTGTCAAACGCAAAAGTCACTCTACCGACCCACATTCTCTCTCTCTCTCTCTCTCTCTCTCTCTCTCTCTCTCTCTCTCTCTCTCTCTCTCTCTCAATCTGATTCCTATAATCGAACAAGAAAATAATGAAACACTGAAGCTACTTGTTCCAGGTATTTACTAGCGTGAAACTAGCCATGTGTAATGAACTTGAAATTTTATAATATATATATATATATATATATATATATATATATATATATATATATATATATATATATATATATATATAGATATATATAAATACGCAGCATCGTTCATCATGGTATATTTAATGTCAGGGGCAAGAGGAGACACACACGAACAAGGTCCCTTCTCCAACTCGAGAGAAAACACACGGCTTGCGAGTGTTTTTGCTTGAAACCAAAACCCAGGTCGTGTTCGGAGACGCGAAGGTGCTGGCGAAAATCGTGCAGGAGAAACCACAAGGGCACTTTGAAAGAATAAAAAAATAAGAAAAAAAAAATTTGTCTCATCCAGGAAACTGTCCCGCCCATATATACTAGTATTTTACGGTGCAAGGAAAGATTTCTTTGGAAAAAAAAAAAAAGTTTTCAAGTAGAATTTACAATACTTTCGGTTATGATGCATCAAAACAACACGGCGGGAGCTTCTGTAAACACACTCGAAGTTGAAATAAAGTTAAGTTTCCTTATTTAGACTTTTCTGACAAGATAGTATGAGGACTTAAAACGCTGAAGGTTGTACGGATAACGGGAGAGATTTAGCATGAAAATTCATGAGGTGCTTAAAGCCTTCTCATCCGTAAACAGACCAGCATAGATCACCATTACTTATCCTAATTATCCATGATGCAAGCGCATTCACAATGGCGTAAGGCAGAAGTCCTTTCACTTGCTGAGAAAGCTTCCCCACAGTGGAACGACACACACATACACACACACAAAACACGGTATGAGAAATGACAAGAGATTAACAAACGACATATTTTTTGTCTATAATTGCAAATATGCAATTTTTGTCTATGACTGTATATGAATAATCGCAGGTACACAGCCAGCCCCTCTTCTGCGCAATTCGAATAAAGAGAAGAACTTAGGAGGTTCTCTTCTCGCCCCAAAACCTCCCCAATATTCCTTGGTGTGCGCCTTCATTACATTACCCGCTGTGGTTTTCAGTTTCCGCTCCCACAATGCCTACCCACTAGGACAAAGGAAGGAGGAGGAGGAGGAGGAGGAGGAGGAGGAGGAGGATGGAGGAGGAGGAGGAGGAGAGGAGGAGGAGGAGGAGGGTGTATGAGAAACAGGAGAGGGACAAGAACAGTGGAAGAACTTGCCTGATATGCCCCTCTTAAGATCAACCGAAACTAGGATTTCTGGAAGACTGTGGGCGTGACCCATGTCAAACGGTGATGGCAGTAGCAATGACAATAATGAAAGAAGATGATTTGCAAAACAATTGATAATCACTATGCAACAGGAATTAAGTAAGCTGTAGGTAAATGTCTTTAGAGCCCTCAAGATACAGTGCGCCAGCATGCACACACACACACATATATATATATATATGTGTGTGTGTGTGTATAAAAAATGTGTGGAATTTCCTTCAAAGAACAGGTTTGAAAAATATTTCTTGGAGAACTTATCAAACATGCGAATTAGGCATCCATCCACTACCAACTGCTTACCTGGAACCTATAAAATATGATGCGGCAATTATACGAATGCATTCAACCAAAGAAATCAAGCAATCTGCATTTCAACACGAACAAGAAGTCAATGGTCTCTCCTGCTCTGACTCGATGTGAGAGAGAGAGAATGTAAATCTTCACGATGTTCATCGACTGAACTCACCCCCCCCTCCCCTCCCCGGGCCCGCTCTCCCTCCCAGCGCCTATGTTCTTTATGAATTCGAGCAGACGATCATCAACTCATGCCCACGAGCGAAGGGAGGCATTTCCCGTTCGGAAGTCGAGCCTCGATGGTCAGCCGGATCGCTCCACTCCCTTCAACGTGCAAGAAAGGTTTGAGTCTGATCACGTGGCTTGGGATTTAATCGTATAATGCAGACCTGTCTCATATTCATCATTATAATCAACAAAAAATAAAGTGTACGCTTCAATGACCCTATCAGACTGGAACACTTCACTGCTGTTTTTATCCAAATGAGTTAATTTTACACCAGGAGTAATCAAAGGGCTTACTTCATCAGTTATAAAAAAAATCTTAGAACTGGTCAAACGTTACATCACATAATATTTGAATGTTATGACAAGGATCCCGGACACTATTCCTAAATACATTCAATGGTGTACCCAAAAGCTTTATAGCAAGTATGAGGAAAACAGAGGAGAAGAAGATGGATGTAGCAGAAATGAGAATGTTGAGATGGATGTCGGGAGTAACAAGGGAAGATAGGATTAGAAATGAGTATATAAGAGGATCGACAAAGGTAGTTGAAATATCGAAGAAAATACAGGAAGGAAGGCTTCGATGGTATGGACACCTGTTACGGAGGGAGGAACGTCATGTTGGAAGACATACGATGGAAATGGAAGTGCAGGGTAGAAGGAAGAAGGGAAGACCAAGAAAGAGATGGCGTGATTGTGTAGGGGAAGATATGGTATTGAAAGGTATAAATAAATGAGAACGAGGCACACGACAGAAATCGATGGAGACGACTCATTCGCAATGGCGACCCCATATAAAAATGGGTTTAAGCTAGGAAGAAGAAGAGGTGTACCCAAAGCTAAAGTCAGTCTCATCCCACCGAATGGGACAGTGGACGTTTCTCGTAAAGGACTTGCATACCAGGATTACTAGGACGCAAAATGAAGTGCAACAAGCGACCGAAGGAAAATCAACTATGCTTGCACACGGAGGAATTACTATTCAGCCAAGAATAGAGGCAACATTCGGATGTGTTAACTCTGAATGTACTTAAAAACCTCACCACAAACAAGATGAACCGAGAAAGCACGACACTTTAAAATGATAATAAATATATGTACAACGACAAGTCAAGACACTGCTGACCTTGGCGACACGAGCCTCCAAGGTCACGCTGACAAAGAGTGACATAAAAGAAAGCCTCCTAAAGCTGATATATATATAACTTGAAGGGTTTCGAGGCGAGGATGAATATTTGTAACCCCCCATAAAAACCCTGAAAACAACAAATTCCTACCAGTAGGAATGAGTCACTCATCTTAAAACTCCGTTTTCTTATTGTTTCCTCACTGCCAATCAGCAATGTTACCAAGCCGAAACTATTATGAGACCCCTTAACAATGAATACTATGTCATAAAATGATCAGAATGCATTCAGCAATGATACAGGCTTCCCTTTGTTTTTTCTGCGTGAACAGAGCGCCCGCGGGCACACAATTCAAACAAAATAGACTGGCCCTGGTAATTGACAGCCTGACGGGTGTTTCTATAACAGGATGCCTGATAAAACTGTGAACTCTGCTTACGCTCACTCAAGGAAAAGATGACAAAAAGGGAACCCATTTAAAAATGACATTATAAAGTGGTATTTTTTTTATTATTATTATTATTTGTTTAAGCAGCCATTTCCGACTAAGTCCAATCGGCTGCTTAATGCAGATAAAATCTGTTAAAATTAGTTGGGCTTGTACAATGACACTGAAGCTGTGCCTTAATACGAAAAAGCCATATTTCACATTCCCAGATATTATATAGAATAATAAATTACGAGCTAATATTAACAGTCAAAATTTATGACTTTTTCTGTGAACAATAACTTAGAAAAGAGGGGAAATTATCATTTACGGCGCACATCTAACATTGCGTGATAGATACCTCTTTCTGACAGCATTCAAATCACAGCCTGTTCCCAAAATTTTACCCAATCCCATTTCCTGTTGCCAAACCCATCTCTCTCTCTCTCTCTCTCATATTATATACATGCATGTATACATACATACATATATATACACATATATATATATATATATATATATATATATATATATATATATAATATATTGTGTATGTGTATTACAGGACTCCCAATGGTAAAGTGACAGCGAAGTAAATAATAATATGTTATTCCCTGAAAAATCTACCGTTTCTCTCCCGACCTACACAATTTATTATCTGGTATGTAACTGACTCTGGTTAGTGGAGCCATGGTGGAGAAGACCTGGCGCTAGCAATCTCGAACCCCCTCCCCCCCAACCGGGAAATGCTGAGAAACACAAGTTCAATACATCCAGCGACGACCAATCATCGAAACGTATGCTCATTATTGCGCATTGTGTGTTCCGCCGTGTACGCATAAAAGGCAAGTCCACTTCTAGAGAAAGCTATATTTCGCTTCTAAATCAGCCGAGCGTAGAAATTTTAACAAGATTTCAACCGAGGTTAAGAACGGATAAAAAATGAAAGGAAAAAAAGTAAGTCTCTTAGGAAACCCTTGTATGAAGGTCACCGTAATTCTCTGCTACGCAAGACCTACATAGAAGTACATAGTTGGAGTCTTCAGAGATTTATCATCATTTCTACCCCTCCTCCTCCTCCTACTACTACTACTACGATCTCACTGCTTTTCAGCACTGCCAGTCATCAACATCTCTATTAATGTTACAACTGCCATTGCTACCTCCCTTCCCGTTCATTTACCCTAAATACCTGTACTTTGCAGTCTAGGTCACATCAACGGGACAGAGAAGGCAAAGACTTGATAAAGATAAGATTAATCAGACACAAATACACCACTTGACAACGTCTACTAACGAAAACAAATTTTCGATTGTGTTCCAAAACTGTTTACGAAAACTGACCTAATCCTTGACAAAAATTGCCGATTACATCAACTGCAAAAAGTCCAACAACGAATTTGAACAAACCATCAGTAAACAATCTGATGAATTAAATTGCGCAATAAAACAAAATTATAATAAATAAAAAAAGAAAGAAACGCACGCGTGCTTCACAAAGGCCCCAGGCACAAAAAAAAAAAAAATTACATCTCCCAGAAAGCAATCTCGAACATCACGCAACATCGTAACCCGAGATTTAACGAACTCGATTTTTACGCTCTTCTTTCCTATTACCTTTCGGGTGCAACGGGCAACGGCCCTCTTCCCAGTCATCTCTCATTTCTTTCAGCTCGATTCTCTCCCGAGATGATGTGAAATGCGAACGGATTTGCACAAGATTTTTCCTTACTTTATCGGTCGTCGTCACACTCACGTTACTCGTCATCATTACAACTTGGAAATGGATCCTCGATTACAGCCATTATCAATAATTTATTTTCATACAGAAAAGGAGAAGAGAGACGAGAGAGAGAGAGAGAGAGAGAGAGAGAGAGAGAGAGAGAGAGAGAGAGAGAGAGAGAGAGAGAGATTCCTTTAATATTAGCCATTAGGAAGATTCCCATCACTTAGGCTACGATGCGCAGTTTTCAGGGTCGTCAAAAAACCCAACGTAATTCACATTCACATAATCACAGCAGTTTCCTGGAAATTAGGACCAGCAATACGTTTCTCGTTGAAAACTGTTTACATCTCGGTAAAAATAACTTGTAAGGAATATTTTAATAACACTATAATAATAAGCTCTACGTGCCCTCATTTATCATCAACGTTTGACGTCAACTTTTACCAGTGCGAGATTAGGTGTGAAATGACATTATTATTGTTCATTAATTAATAAATAAATAAATAAATATATTATATATCTATAATATATATATATACTTAATATATATATATATGAATATATATATAGACTTCCACGGGTGCCCTCATTTTGATCATTAAAGTTTTACCTAACTTTTTACCAGTTACGGAGATTAGGTGTGGAAAACATTATTATTTAAATTAATTTAACAAATAAATAAATATAATTATATAACTATATATAAAGTATTAATATGAACTATTGCAGTTATACTGAAAAGGGCATCATCATAATGTTAACTACACAACATTGGCAATCTCATTCAGAACAAGTTCTGCAGGCCCCTGACCACCTTCAACGCTGACGGGAAGATACCTCGTAAACGTATAATTAATTAAACTCCAGAAAGCGAACGAATAGTATCTTGGCAGAGACCTCACCACATCAAGTGCAAGCATTTCCATGCAATTATGGCCACACACTTTGGCCACCCCTAATATCACCTCGACCAACTTCCGGCAACTCGATTAAAACCCCCCACTCAAACTTGCATATATTTATTATCAAAGCCATAAATCCCTAATCATCCTTCTGCCACCTCTGACCTCTCCCACTTCACCCGATTTCACTTCCTTGGGAAATTTGATAGGAATAACTCCACACAAACCTGAAGAGGACTGGCCCATACAACCATACAAGGGTTTTACCACAATCAGAAATCCACCAACACACCGACAATTCAGCTACCGATATTGCATAAGAATTAGACAATCCCGTTTTCTGTTGCTCAACTCTTGCATCTTGTCCTCGTTTTCTATTGCTCAACACCACTGCTCGTGATTTCCTAGGTTAAAGGTAACTTGATATTGGAAAACCTTTCAACACGGCACTACTCCCTAAGACAAATGGTTGTGTTGAAAAAAATCTTTGAATAATATATCTATATCTTTACACAAGAGTATATATACATATATATATATATATATATATATATATATATATATATATATATATATATATATATATGTAATTATATATGTATATATAAATGTGTGGACAAGAAGGTTACTCAGCAGTATCCAAACTCCGTTTCTCACTAGGAATGGGGCCGCGTTGAAGGATTTTCAAATATCGAAGATAGAGAAATGTATACGAAACAATTCACCAGTGTTGGGCATGACATGGCAGAATTCTTCCTTCCAACGACACCAGACACACCAACGCAATGCGCATCGCCTTTTCTTGTCTTAATTTTATTCAGCTTCTCAATTAGTTTGAAATTGTTATCACTGTTAATATATACCAGAAAGAGGGTCCACCGTACTTGGGGGGAACACGATATTTCCGATAAGTAAAAGACCGTATCAAAACATACTCTCGAACATCAAGTGAAGCAAGGAATGGAATGATCAACCTTTCCCAAAGTGTATTGCGCAGTTCCAGAAGGCTGGAACCTTCTGGAAAAAACCCTCCCAGGGAAAACGCTTTAACTTGATGTTCAAGAGCGCGTTTTCATGTTTAATATTGTGCTTGTGGTTTGATAAGATGTTGATGAGCCTTCAATGTTTATAAAGGGACGGATGTTAGGCTTTCTGGATACCGTTAATTCACGGCTCGACAGTTTAAGTACGTTGTGACAGTTATGTGTGTGTGTATATATTATACTATATAATAAGTTGAGTTAATTTGTATTTTGGTGGGGGACTAAAACTTTTCCTACCTAAAAGTTGTCATCATTCAATTGTTTATATTACTTTTGTGCTACACTGTTACTATACTAATATTACAAACTATATTCAAGTGAAAAGGCTCTTTATAAAGATCTTCATTTAAGAGGGTATTTTGACAATTGGATGCAATACATGTATTCCTTATTTAATATCGTTTTTGGAATGAAACGAACAGCCATCAAGTATTTACATAGTTACAGCTGGAAAAATATGTAACGTTAGCAACTGAATAATCACGGCTTTAAGTAAGCGAGAGTTTTAATTATCCGGCTTTAAGTAAGCGAGAGTTTTAATTATCCAAAGTACTAATTCATTGAAGATTTATGCAAATTAAAAGTCGCAGATGCCCAGTCGGCTTCATGAATTTCGACACATCACGGCAAGCTAAGGAAATATCTGGCAACTCCAAAATAAAGTTGGTACTTTATATTGCTACTATACAATACTTTGCAATTACGCAGGTATGTTCTTGTGTGTTTACACGTTCAGTGACTCTGTTTTACAGGCAGTGTTACCAAGAGCTTCTCGTTACACGGAGATCATTACCAGCTGAGTGTGGAGTTGCCAGCATGTCTCAGACTCCGCATCTTGCCCTGAAGTGTAATGGAATTCATGAAGCCAACAGTATACCCGTATGGGTGAGGGCTATTTTCATATTTCTTAATATTGAACCTCCCATATAATACGGTACTTACCTTACAACGAATACCAATGCAACTCGCATGGAGATCGAGTTTATCTCTCTCTCTCTTATTCTTACTCTGTGATGACGCATAAAATTGTTTCAGAACTAAGGATCTACAATTTAACTATACGCATATGCTCAGAGTATGTATGTACACTTTTGTACATACTACACTCACACAAAAACACTTTTATTACAAGGCAAGCTGCAGCACTTGTCGGGGTGCAGAATACTATGAAAGAGGAATAAAAACTCAAGAAAACAAACGATAATATAAACTAATTTTGCCGTGATACTCTGTCAGCCTGTTAAAATAAAAACCATTTGGTCCAAATTAGAACTTTCAGCAGCTACTACGATTCAACTCAAGGATTAGGAGGACCATTTCGAAAACTGGTCGCTGAAATATTAAAACTGATCTCTCCTGATAGTGACCCCCCCAGGGGTTTTAACTCTGTATGTGTTATCCACTTTTGCAGCGTGTTTAGTAAACTCCCGTTGGGGATGGCCGTAAAAACACAAACAAAAGGCTATAAATATCAAAGATAATGATATCAAAGAAATTTCAGTCCTAGATAACGACCCAGGAACTTTGCTGGGGTGGGGAAAAAAAACTAGATAACACTGTGAGGTGCCGAAAATTACGGAGAAAAAGACAAAGCCAGCTGGAAATAACCAAGCTGTTTAGACTTTGGAACTAACTACGCACCCAGGAATGAGTGGTGGACGGCACAACCTGGTGATATCTGAATGCAAAGGATGACAGAGATTTATGAAACTCCTTACTAATTTGCACAATGAGCACATTGAACAATGGCACCAGCAATTAATATCAAGGGCATGGACAAGATATTTAACAACAGTTTTGGCCCAGTAATTTTTAATGCACGTCATATGCATTACACGCAAACTGTGAGTGTCCATCTTACCACAGAAGGTATCCAATCGAGTTACTTTTCCACAGCACAGCCTGGAAAAGAAGGAAGAAGAAGGAGCGAGACTTAATAATGGCAGAAGGAAAAACAGGTGCTCCTTCAAGATGTGGGATGGGGCAAAACAGGCCAAGGGGAGCCGGAGAGGTTTCTTGCTTGCAATAGGCCTCTTTAACAATCGATACCGAAGGCGACACAATAAACGTCTACATCGTCAGGACACATACCTTGGAAATGGAAGTGCAGGGTAGAAGGAAGAAGGGAAGAAGGGAAGACCAAGAAAGAGATGGCGTGATTGTGTAAGGGAAGATATGGAATTGAAAGGTATAAATGAGAACGAGGCACAAGACAGAAATCGATGGAGACGACTCATTCGTAATGGCGACCCCATATAAAAATGGGTTTAAGCTAGGAAGAAGAAGAAGATCGTCAGGACACATACCACAATTCACGGATGTTACGAGGAGTCGAGAATCTCCACTCCCCCCCAAAACCAACCCACGACAGAAGCACATCCCATATATTGCACAATAAATCCCAGGGCGATTGCGCAATCAAAACGATATTAAAAGGAAGCCCATTACTCAATAGTTTCGTCAGCAAGCAATCATCGCTCCGCCGATGCAATGGATCGAATTGACGGTCGTTAGCGTTCAATTAGCGACAGAGAAAATACTAAGGCTAATAAAACATAACCCTTTAAGATAATCGTCCACTCATATTCTCACACACTTTTTTCAGCTATAATTCAACTCTCTTCCTTTGCTATCAAAATAAATTTAATAAAAATCATCTACAAAAATGTAATTACAGCTATTTGCAACCCTGATGTCATACACTCAAACCATGGGCATGTCGCAACAAGCACTGCTTCTTAAGCAACTAGTTGTTTCAACTATTCTCAGTTCAATGTTTAATTTTGTATAACATTTTATAAATCCTCCTTTTAAAACATAAACCAAACCATTTCAAAATTATGACTAACTTCCACCTATATATACGTATATATATCGAGCTACAATGTCCTTTAATATCTAATTCGCTCTACCTGGGAATTAATATATTTTCATATATGCTTAACCGAAGGGGAATTTATTTCCGATAATAGACTTGCCTGGACCGGGGCGCGAACCCACGGAGCCTTTCAAATCCTCTTGCGGTGGTGTGGTAGGTAAAAGCTTCACTGACGTTCCTGGATTTGAAAGGATCCATGGGTTCGCGCCCCAGTCCAGGCAAGTCTATTATCGGAAAAAAATTCCCCTTCGGTTAAGCATATATGAAAATATATTAATTCCGAGGTAGAGCGAATTAGATATTAAAGGACATTGTAGCTCGATATATGTATATGAATCACGGAAATGTGATATGACTTATATATACGTATATGTATAATATATATACATAATACATACATATATAATATCCGGTAGTTAAGTACTTATGGCAATCAATTCTGGTGACAGAAAACCATGGATCAAGTCCTAAGTAAGAATGAGACTATATAAACCAGTCCAGCTGAAACCTATTAAGGCAGAGAATTGTGCACCTGTCATTCGCGATGGTCGATTGTAGTGGATAACGACCAAGACGAAGATGGGCACCATCAGAGAACTTGCTGAGAAATGAGAAGACAAGAAATTCTGGAGTCACACCTTCCAAGGCAAAGGCTTTCCAGTTATAGAAAATTATGTACTACACATAGTACAATGTACTTTAATATTTTGTGACAAACTCGTTTCAATACGGACATGGCTCATTAAGAGTTTTACTAAAACAAAACCGGCAGACTTCGATATTGGTCCGAAGCTCTTAGATTACCCAATCACATCAGAAATTTCTCCTCACACAAGTACTCTTCTCCCGCCATAAACACCAACCAGACTCGGTAACCAATCCACCTGCGCGTTCCCCAACTCACCTACCCACACCTTTTCTAACAACCCCCCACAGCCCCCACAAACCCCTCGTCCGCCTTATCAGGACAGCCAATCTCTATCACATCACTGCCTTCGTCACACACTCGTTCTACAGTGGTGGCAGTTAGTTCCGATTACTATTAAATTTGACTAAGAAAAACAAGCTTCTAGTCTTGACACCCCTCTCTCTCATACAAAGAACGCAAAGAACCTTCTAGTGCAACGCTTGAGAGAGAGAGAGAGAGAGAGAGAGAGAGAGAGAGACGAGAGAGAGATGAAGAGAGAGAGAGAGAGAGAGAGAGAGAGAGAGAGAGAGAGAGAGCACCCTAAAGAATGTTAGGGACAAAACGAGCCAAGGAGGGCTATGCGCGGGCTAGACGTCGAACTCCTCCTGAATGAATGCATAAAACGCACGACCCCAGACACCTCCTCCCTTTTCAGCGAAGGGAAACGTTAAAATAATATCCAGAAACCTAATTTTGTCAGCATATATAAAAAACATAGATAAAATCACCTGATTGGGACCTCACCAAAACTAGGATATTGCCTCTGTGACCTTAAGTCACTTTAAAAAACAACGACATTCCTCTCAAGAACGCTGTTATTTACAAAAACACCCTGCAGGGAACATCAACAGGCATATAAAAAGGGCCGACGAAACATGACATGATTGGAACGGAGCAAACGTGTCTATGGTAGACAACATTTTCGAGCAAAAAGTGGATAAGCATATGCAAGAAAGGAAAAGGAAAGCATAAAAATAGGGTATAGAAAACATCCAATAATCACTAAAGCATCCAGTTACTTTGGAGATGATGATAATGACGATACGGATGATGATGATGATGACACGGAAAGCGGAGAATATAAATCGTCTTTTTAAACTAGGCTGAATGAAAGACTTCCCCTACTTGAGCAACAAGTGTGCGCGCGCCCGCGGGCCACCGAGCCATCTAGCTACAACTGCCTCCACTTGCTATACCCATTATATAATGTTTCAAGGCCAAGGAGCCTGAGTAGGTGGCTGAATTCATGAATGCCCAAAACACATAAATACTTATATTCAATTCTTGTGTTAATTATTTACCATTAAGTTGAAAAGTCAAAACAGAAGCTTTAGATGGCTGCAATATAAGTCAGGCTAGTATACAGTCCTTGTTGACAATCAAAACGAAACTAATAATTCGTCTAGTCTGACAATCTCATCCTTTATCATAAGGGTTATGCAATCCGGTTCCTTTCTCCCTCACTCGTTGAGGAGTTAATGCAACACCGTACTCAACACCCTAGGGCCCCTTCCCCTAATAGAGACAATAAACTTCGCATGAATATCGCTCCAGGCTATGAGAAAGAGAGAGAGAGAGAGAGAGAGAGAGAGAGAGAGACAGAGAGAGAGAATACAGCTCAGGGTTAGGAGCGAGATAGAGTGAGACTGCCCATCATCCCCATCAACCATTCCAACCAATCTGAAATCATTTCATCACTAACGCACGTAGTGAAACCATAGTACGACATAGGGGTCCCTTATGTGGGTCGGCTTGTTTCAGCGAACTAAAGGGAACGTAATGAGTCCGTAACAAAATAATTTGAAAATAACCTGAAAGAGAGGCTTACAATTAATCAAATCGAAATCAGAAAACGATTAAAACTCAATTCAATATGCATATCTTATCATCTTATCTACGAGGCTGATTTCCACTTGGGGTAGAACTTTCATATCTAAAGTAGTATCACCATTGGCATGAAACAACACTACCTTATCACCTATTATATCAGGTACATGGGGCGAACTGTTTACAAACTGTCAACTAGTCTGTCAAATCTAAGATGTGCCCAGGCAGTTCGGCCCTGCTCTTCGAGCATTACAAATGTTTTTCCCTCACTAATCCATTGGTATTTCATTTCGGGCGACATCTTGCAACTTTCTCATCCATGTGCGGAGAGCAACTGACCTCTCCTTGATAGCGACTGGGTCAACACGTTCAGTCAGGGCCTGCTTATGTAATCCACCAATTATTTCATAAGAAAACTCTACACCATCGCACAGCCACTAAATTCCTTAGAGCGCAGGTATCCAGGGAAATGACGACATATATTCACAGGTTTATGAGAGAAGTTGGCAACACCCACTTCACATCCTTCCACACACCACCTACAGCAACAGCAGCAACGCGTACGACTGAGTGGCTGGCGGACGGCTGGCTTGCTGCACACTCGACGCTTCACTGGACGGGACGAGCCCATAACCTCTTTCTCTCCCAAGAAAGAGAGAGTTTACAATCGTCAATTATTTTTTCTTGCTTAACTTGACCATTAAGCCGGACTGCAATATCAGCGTCCATCAAAAAATATCATTCGGGAATTAAGAAAATAACGGAGTACGATAATGAATCGGAAACAATTACGTTCTTTACTACCATCAACTTGGAAAAATAATTCCTTACAAAGCAACTCGCAAGGACGAGAGACGGAGAGCGCATGCATTTGGGCAGAATGGAAACTGCATTTACCCTTGCACCAAAGTCGAACTAAAGTCAACAGAATGTCCACAAGTGACTGACCCTGACCACGGGAAACAGCTTTGGAAAGATGGCCGGGGGGGGGGAGGAAATTCATACTCCCAACCAACGTGGAGGACTTTATTTGGAATCTCCGGGACGGGAGCTTGAGTTTTACATTTTCTAAAAAAACAAATCTAAACACTGCTACTACCTAAACCATTTCGAAGCGCCTCAGTGGCGTGGCTGGTTTGGTGTTTGCTTCTCACCTCGGTGATCGCGGGTTCGATTCCCGGCCATTCCATTAAAGAGTGAGAGATGTGTATTTCTGGTGATAGAAATTCACTCTCGACGTGGTTCGGAAGTCACGTAAAGCCGTTGGTCCCGTTGCTGAATAACCACTGGTTCCATGCAACGTAAAACCACCATACAAACAAACAATAAACCATTTCGAGCAATGTTTACTTTACGCAGGGGAAAAAAATCCAATGCAGCATTACCTCAAATTACGATGGTCCATTTACTGCACGTAACTATTACAAACCACCCGTCTTGGAGAGCAGTTCGGACTACTACGATTTCATATGGGATTACTTTTACCAATGTCTGGAAGAGTAACGATTACATATATAATGTTCATCAAGATTTCACAATCTAGAAATGTTGCCATGAGCTATGTTCCAAAGTGATGTACAGTATTATATACCTTGTACTTACGTAAAATATTTAATCTACACTCACAGGGATATTAATAACTACAATTTACAGTAATAACAAAGCTAGAAACTGGAGCATTGCATAGTTATAATTACTAAACACCTGAAAGACAAGAAGGGCAAGATATCAAGACAAGGCGACCTACAGGTACGTACAGCAAATACTAGAAAACCAAACCAACCACAAGTACGTTACAAGTCTGTGAGTACAATACGTCTGAAATCAGGGAAGAAACCGGCGCGCGCGCACACTAACACACACACACACACATATATATATATATATATATATATATATATATATATATATATATATATATATATATATATATATATATATATATATATATATATATATATATATGGCTACGTGACGTATAGATTCTTCGTGAGGAATCGACAACTCCTGTCTCCTGAGAAATTCGTCACCAAAGTACGTCGACCTGGGGCCTCCGATTCTCCTAGTCTCTGCAAGAGTCCAGTAGTTGCTTATCACTTGCTCGAACCCTTAAAGAACACATGGGGTTTGTGAGGTTATGTCCAAGCCATCTGTCTGCCTTGTCAACAATCTCTACACTTGGAGAAAATTGTACTTATGGTATAATTTCCAACTCCGTCCTGCCACCAAATTCAAGAGCACATCTACTGGATATCATAGTTCCTCGATATAAGAAAGATCCTACCTGATCAACCCTGTCTCAACTTAATCCCTTTGTGTATAGTCTACCCTTATTACCTCTTTCTTTTTTTTACGTCCCAATTCTCTGGATAAAAGATGCATTTTAATACGCATTTTTTTTTTGCAAACCTTGCGTTGTTCCGCTGATTAAAACTACATCATCTATGTATTTTGTAGATTGGTCAAGGTTCTGTCGTTTACCAATCTAATCCTATCTTCCTCATCAAACTGACCTTTTTCATTGCAAAATCTATATTATATATACACACATAATATATATATATATATATATATATATATATATATATATATATATATAATATATATATATATATATATATATATATATATATATATATATATATATATAAAGGCAGTTATTTGTATTAAGGAAGGCTTCCAGAGTTGGATTGTGGGTGGGAGAGTTGTTGAAGGGAAAGTTGACTTTGCTTCTGAAAGGGTTTTTTTATTCTTTTTCTTGCAGGTATTGTTAATGAGGTGGCCCAAATAATGTTATTTTTCTGCACAGGGAGTTCATATTTGAATGTGACAGTGATCGATGTTCTTTAGCTAAGCTACCTTTAATCACAGAACATTTACACACACACACACACACACACACACACACACAATATATACTATATATATATATATATATTATATATATATATATATATATTGAATGTCTTGACTACACTTAGCTAAGCTATCTTTATTAACAGAAACAGAACATACACTTAAATACATACACACACAACACACACACACACACACACACACACACATATAATATATATATATATATAATATATATAATATATATATATATATATACACAACATATATATATATATATATTATATATAATATATATTGTGTGTGTGTGTGTGTGTGTATGTTAATGTTCTGTTCTGTAATAAAGATAGCTTAGCTAAGTGTAGTCAAGACATCAATCACTGTCGCATTCAAATATGAACCCCTTTTGCAGAAAAGTAGAATAAATTAGGCCACTTCATTAAAAAAAAATTCCTGTAAATAAAGAAAAAAACCCTTTCAGTAGCAAAGTCAACCTTCCGATCAACAACTCTCCCACCCACAACCCAACTCTGGAAGTTTCCTTGATACAAAAACCTGCCTTTCTGTTCCCAAACCTCTTCTTCCTTTACCTTCCTCCAATTTATTCGCCTCCATTCGTTTCTCATGACAACACCAACTAGAAACTCGTCCCTCCTTTCACCAGAGTCATCTGCTTATCTCTGAATTGATAATCTTCTCAACCATTTATCTTGTGCATTAACATCACTCTTTTTTTTTCCGCATTCAACATCCAAACTATTTCTGAAGAGAATTAAGTTAATCCATTCATGCATTCCAACTTTTGCACTAGCAAACCTACCACGCCTCATCTTTATCAATATCATTAGTCTAACCAATGCTGCTACGTATATGCAAACATAAAGCACTTTTGTTTACTGAGCAACATTTGACTTACAAAAAATTCCGATTTCACTTCAACCATTTTACTCTGATTTTGTCATCATTTTGCACTTCCTAAACAGACGGGTGTATGATACAAGGACTTTGTCTGGAACTCCAAGGGGTAGTGTGCTCTTTGTCCACTGCTATTTTTGGCATAGATAAATGATCTGATTGTTGGCCAGGAAAACAAGCTCGTTCAGTATGCTGAAGTTGCAGCACTTTTAGGCGCAGTTAAGTCTCCACGTTTGAGAAGTGAAGTTTCCCATTCTCAATCGTGACATAGACCAGATTAACGAATGGTGAAGTCGGTGGGGTATTACGCAGACCCCCAGTAAAACGAAAACATTACTGATTAGTTTACACCGAAGAGATTCTCCACACCATCCTCCTCTTCAAGTGGACTGTATTCTGCTGATTTAATGAAGCTTTAACTATTCTAAGTGTACCTTTTGATTCACATCTTACTTTCGAGAAACACTTTACGAAAGTACTTGCCAGAAACTGCTGCATGAAGTTGGGTATCGTACTAAGGACTCATATATTTTTCACCGGGATGAAAACAAAATGCAAGATGTTCTGGTAATTTGTCGTTCCTTTGCTAGGGTACTGCTTTCATAACTTCTATTTTAACAGATATATTTAACTTTATTTGTATGGTGCTTTTACGTTGCATGGAACCAGTGGTTATTCAGCAACGGGACCAACGGCTTTACGTGACTTCCGAACCATGTCGAGAGTGAACTTCTATGATATATTTAACGTTCACAATTGATCTCAGATCCCCTTTTTTCGGCCGAGAACAATTGGATTTGCTGAACGGCAGCACCAACATGCAGTAAATGTTTAGCCTCGCTGTCGAAATTCTGTTCCAGAGGTCCCTTATTCCTCACACCGTTGGTCTGTGGAACAGTGTACCTGAGGATGTTGTGCAATTAGAACTTCTAAAGTTATTAACTTTTATTAAGTGATCTCTTGTTTCTTATTAACTTTTATTAAGAGATCTCTTGTTTCTTATTAACTTTTATTAAGTGATCTCTTGTTTCTGCGTTTCCCATTACATTCTGTTACTTATTTCTAATGGAATGGAGTGGAATACTAGGACACATTGTTTGCAAAAAGGTGTGCAAAGTTTGCAAACAATGTTTCCTGTCCCGACCTCAGTTGTCATCAGGATGCTTGTCGGTGCAGTGGAATCTGTATTCTACGTGGCAGTTTGAATGCACTCGAGGAGGGATAAGACAAAGACAGAGAGATCGGTGTGGAAGTTTTTAGAAAAAAGGAGTGCCACACACACATGCACATGTGCACAATACACAAACATATGCACATCTACATATGTAAATATGAATATGTACATATGTATATGCACATACCTGTGTGTAAATGTTTAAGTAAGTGTATATAAATGTATGTATTTAGATATATGTATATAAATATGTGTATATATATTTATATAAACACTTATTTATACTACATATATACACGACTTATATATACTACATATATACACGTATAAATACATACATATATATAAACATACATACATTATACATGTGTATATATACATATACACAGAGAAACACTAGCTGTTTTCCATTCTGGATGATAAATAAATACAAGGTAAAAAGTGTTTGCAAACAGTTTGCAAACTTGTTTCCAAACAATGTTTCCTAGTGTGGCTAGGCCTTAATGAATTTGGTGTGAGATGTTTGTCAACGAATTTCGGAACTAAATAAATAAAATAACAATTATTTGAAAAATATGGTAAAATTTGATATTTGGCAGAAAACTGATATTTTCCATAAAAAAAAACTATAACTTTGAATTTAGGATATGCATATAACCTTTTGTGTATAAAAAGTAAAAATTAAAAAATATACATAAAAATGGTGATAAATCACAAATACAAGTATATACATACGTACTATACTTGGCAACGTACCAAGAGCTCGAATATCAAATTTCATTATAGAGGTTGTCTCTAGGAATTCCACACTGTTGTTAACATCTACACCAGGACCAAGCAGTGCTGCTATATCCCTGCCCACTAACCCCTGTCTTTGCCGTGCTGCAGCAAACCTACGGTAATGCAATAATGTGTTCTACAGTAAGAGGAGAGTCACACTGTATACAGACTGGTGCAGTTTCCCCACCTAAAAGGAATCTGTGGATCAATTGAGCATGGCCAATTTTCAGACATTATACAATTTCTACCCTACAGCTTGAATTTCAAGTCTATAGGTGGGTTTGTTCCATAGGGTTCATCTTCTGAATTAATAATAATAAAAATAGAAAATTTGAAAATCATCCAGTGTTTTATATCTTTATTAGTTTGAACTTTCAGGAAGAGGAATAAATGCAAAACTTGGTACTACTGTAATAACAAGTTCTCATCAGGTTTGCTGAAATCAACCAGTCGAGTTTCCAGTGGACGAGTAATGACACCAAAGCTCTTTACTGGTCATTCTTAGGACCTCCCCTGGTGAATGTTAAGGCTCACAGTAAAAACCTTTGTCAGATGTTTAACTATACTTGCAGTCATTATTTTGTTTGTTTGTCTGTAAGGTGTTTTTACGTTGCATGGAACCAGTGGTTATTCAGCAACGGGACCAACGCCTTTACTTGACTTCCGAACCACGTCGAGATGGAACTTGTATCACCAGAAATGCAAATCTCTCACACCTCAATGGAATGCCCGAGAATCGAACTCATGCCCACCGAGGTGGTAAACCAACACCATACCGACCACGCCACCGAGGCGCTTGCAATCATTATACAACTGCAACTCGTAATTATGTTTTGGAGAAATAACGAGGGAAATGT
>NC_087200.1:173672938-173758524 GCF_015104395.2 Macrobrachium nipponense | reverse complement strand
TAACGAGGGAAATGTAAAACTTTGCGAGTGAACAAAGGAAAGACACTTACAATACATTTCTGGGCTCAACCGTGTCACTCCGTGAAATACGTTCCTAAATCCCTTATTTGGTAAAATTTCTTTGAGCATTTGTTGAAAATGGAAGAAAAAAAAATTACCAACAACAAATTTTTGAACATCAAATCTTTCTATTTTAGGTGGTTAAGCTTAAATTTCTTCAGCGGGAGCATACAGAGTCCAGTATGCCAGCGATCTTCGACAATGGTTAAAATTGTGTTTCCGAGAACTAGCTCTTTGCAGGGCTAACTCTAGCAAAGAATGAATGGATATGATATTCACAAGAACCGAAACTTCTCGGCAGTTACAAAAACGTGCTTAATCTGATACTGATGGCGGAGTTCCATATATAGTCCTCAAGTTAGGGAAAACATTATTATCACAATATATATTTTTAAAACATTTTTGAGAGAGAGTGAGCCATTACATTCAGGTGCTTGCTCTTAGTTTTAGTTTCCCGCAATTTTATTACTAACAGCAGGTGCATTCGGAGTAAAAAAATAAATGGTACTCTCATTTTTATTAAATATCACATCATGCTTACTGTAGTGAGCAATACTACTAGTTTTAAAAATGATATTGTTAAACTACAATAAAGTTTTGTACATACTTACCTGGCAGATATATACTTAGCTATAGTCTCCGACGTTCCCGACAGAATTTCAAATCTCGCGGCACACGCGACAGATAGGGTGGTGGGTGTACGAACCAACCCCCCTTGCTTGTCAGATTTTTCTCTTCCACCTGTCTCCTGAGGGGAGGCTGGGTGGGCCATTAATCGTATATATCTGCCAGGTAAGTATGTACAAAACTTTATTGTAGTTTAACAATATCATTTTTGTACATGAACTTCCCTGTCAGATATATACTTAGCTGATTGGCACCCTTGGTGGAGGGTAAGAGACAGCTAAATAATACAGGTAAGACGGGAAACAACTAATGTTGTAGGATATAAAAACCTTGGTTCTCACCTTTTCAGGATGAAGACTTCATAGATACTGTCTCTGAGTCTGCATTGCCTGGAGAGCTACAGCTAGGACGTGACCTGTTGCTGAAAGACTCTCGGATCTACCACTGGGATATGTGATCCCCTATTGTGGTAGAATCCAAGTCGGATCCTTACCACTACCTCTGCAAGGAGCCAAAACCCACCAGACCACCTAACCAAAATACAAAGGGTTAATATTACGACAAAAAGAGGTGCCTCCTGCAACCTCTTTCAGACAACCAAAAAACACAAATACAAAATATAGGGTAACATATAAAAAATTTACACAGGATAAGTTTCAGCTCCCTGCCCCAGCACCGAATCCGCCGATACGAAAGGGCCCAAGGCAAAGCATTCATCATACGTGATTTTTACATCACGTAGGTAGTGGTTTGCGAAAACTGATTGGCATCTCCAAAAAGTCGCCTCCATCAAGTTCCGCACAGACATATTTTTCCTGAATGCAAGCGAAGTTGCAATGGCTCTCACCTCGTGAGCTTTCACTTTCAGTAGTCTAAAATGCTCTTCCTTACAGGCAACATGTGCCTCTGTAATAAGACTTCTCAGGAAGAAGGAAAGAGCATTCTTCGACATGGGCCGAGTGGGGTCCTTTACGGAGCACCAAAGCACATCTTGATTAGCCTTAAGTTGTTCCTTCCTCTTAAGGTAATACTTCATAATTCTCATAGGGCAAAGAGTTCTTTCAGGCTCTTCCCCTACCAGAAAAGATAAACCACGAACTTCGAAGCTCCTGGGCCAAGGACGTGATGGGTTTTCATTCTTTGCAAGAAACCCTAGAAGAAACGAACACACCATAGAATCTTCCTTAAACCCGACATTGCCCTCAATAGCTTGGAGCTCACTCACCCTCTTAGCTGTAGCTAGGGCCAAAAGGAAGAGAGCCTTCTTCGTCAGGTCCTTGAAAGAGGCTAAGCCAGGAGGTTCGAATCTAGACGATCCAAGGAATTGTAGAACTACGTCTAGATTCCAGTTCGGTACAACATGAGGACGCTTAATGGTTTCAAATGATCTAATAAGATCATGCAGGTCCTTATCATCGGAGATATTTAAGCCTCTATGCCGAAATACCGCCGCCAACATACTGCGGTATCCCTTAATAGTTGACACAACAAGATGACACTCTTCTTTGAGGAAAATTAGGAAATCCGGAATTTGGGTCACAGAGGTACTGGAAGAGGAAATGTTCTTCCTCTTGCACCAACGTCTGAAGACATCCCACTTTGACTGGTATACACGCAAGGTGGAAGGTCTCCTCGCCCTTGCGATTGCTTTAGCAGCTGTTGCTGAAAAGTCTTTTGCTCTGACCAGACTTTGGACAGTCTGAAGCCAGTCAGACTGAGAGCGAGGAGATTTTTGTGGTACCTGTCGAAGTGGGGTTGTCTGAGAGATCGCTCCTTAGCGGGAGCAATCTTGGAAGGTCCACTAACCATTCCAGTACCTCTGTGAACCATTATTGGACCGGCCAAAAGGGAGCGATTAAGATCATTCTCGTTGAATCGGACTCTACGAATTTCTTGATGGTTAGCCCCAGGATCTTGAAGGGGGGAAACGCGTAGACGTCGAGTCCGCTCCAGTCTAGAAGAAGAGCATCTATTGCTAATGCCTCTGGATCCGATATCGGAGAGCAGTAAGGATCCAGTCTCTTGTTCTTCGACGTGGCAAAGAGGTCTATGTGGGGCCTGCCCCATAACTTCCACAGGCTCTGGCATACATCCAAATGAAGGGTCCACTCTGTGGGAAGGACCTGATCTTTCCTGCTGAGGAGATCTGCTCTTACATTCCTTTCTCCCTGCACGAACCTGGTGAGAAGCTTGATTCCCCTTTCTTCTGCCCACTGAAGAAGGTCTCTTGCTGTCTCGTACAGGGAGAAGGAATGCGTCCCCCCCTGTTTCCTGATATATGCCAGAGCTGTAGTTTTGTCTATGTTGACCTGCACTACCGATCTTCTGACTTTGGGCTCGAAAGCTTTCAGAGCCAACCACACAGCCATCAACTCCTTTCTGTTGATGTGCCAGGCTACCTGGTCCCCCACCCAGGTACCTGACACTTCGCTGGTTCCCAGAGTCGCCCCCCAACCCATGTCCGACGTGTCGGAGAACAACACCAGGTTGGGGGTCTGGGATTGAAGAGACAGTCCCTTCGCAAAGAGGTTGGGATCTGTCCACCATAAGAGATGTTTCTTGTCGTCCTGGGATAACGACGGGGAGAACGTCAAATCCTGAGAACGACGACTCCAGTTCCGATGAAGAAAGAATTGGAGCGGTCTCAGGTGCAACCTTCCTAGGGAAACGAATTGCTCCAGCGAGGAGAGCGTCCCCAGCAGACTCATCCACTCCTTCACTGTGCATACTTCTTTCCCTAAGAAGGTTGTTACTCTCTCGAATCCTCGGGCTATCCTTTCCTGAGAGGGAAAAGCCCGAAAACTCAGAGAGTTCATCTGTATCCTGAGATACACACACTCTTGTTCGGGAATTAGTGACGACTTCTTGAAATTGACGAGAAGTCCCAACGCCTTCATCAATTCTAGTGTTACTTGTAAGTCCTTCAAACAACGATCTTCTGAATTTGCCCTTATCAGCCAATCGTCGAGGTACATGGATATCCTCACCTTTCAAATGAAGCCATTGAGCTAACATTTCTCAAGATCCCCGTGAACACTTGAGGGGCCGTCGAGAGGCCGAAACACAGAGCCCTGAACTGAAAAATTTTCCCCCCCATCATGAATCTGAGAAACTTCCTCGAGGAAGGATGGATCGGTACGTGGAAGTAAGCGTCCTGTAAATCCAAGGAAACCATCCAGTCCCCTGGACGAAGTGCTGCCAGCACTGATGAAGGTGTTTCCATCGTGAACTTCTTCTTTTCCACGAAGAAGTTCAGGGCGCTTACGTCCAACACCGGTCTCCATCCCCCTGAGGACTTCGGAACTAGAAAAAGGCGGTTGTAGAACCTCGATGAACGATGGTCTGTCACTAGTTCGATAGCCCCCTTCTCCAGCATCTGATCTACTGCTAGATGAAGAGCTTGATTCATGATGGGGTCTCTGTACCTGGCCGTCAGCTCCCTTGGGGTGGTCGTCAAGGGAGGTCTTGCGACGCAAGGGATGAGGTAACCTCTCCTCAAAATTGAAAGGGTCCAAGGATCCGCCCCTTTCTGGGCCCCGACTTCTGCAAACTCTATCTGGCGCCCACCGTTGTTTGAAGGACTTGCAAGTTATTTGGGGGCTTTAACTGACTTGGCGAAAGTCTTACCCCTTCTTGAAGGTCTACAACCTCTAAACGTAGAGGTTCTTGAGGAAGAAGCCCCTCGAAAGGGTTCTCGAACACTTGACTTTTCCTTCTTAGCCTTGGTAGGCAAGGAAGGGCGAGGTTTTCTTGCCGACTGTGCCAAAAGGTCCTGGGTGGCTTTAGCCGAAAGCGATCTCGAAATGTCCTGCACTAGATGTTTAGGGAACAACTGAGCGGACAGAGGAGCAAACAGCAAAGAAGACCTCTGGGCGTGGGAGACAGAATTCGTTAAGAAGGAACAATAAACGGACCTCTTCTTCACGATCCCGGCCCCATACAGGGAGGCGATTTCACTCGCTCCGTCTCTTACTGACTTGTCCATACAAGACAAAACACACATGAGATCTTCTGGAGAAAAGGACTCTGGCACTTCAATTTTCTTGGCTAGGATTCCCAACGACCAATCAAGGAAGTTAAATACCTCCAGCACTCTGAACATGCCTTTCAGCATGTGATCTACTTCATTCATTGCCCAAGTCGTCTTTGCAGAGTTAAGGGCAGCTCTCCTCGTCGAATCTACCAGCGCCGAAAAATCCGAATCAGCCGAAGACGGTAGACCCAATCCAAAGGACTCTCCTGTTTTGTACCAGAAACCAGCGCGTCCTGATAACTTCGAAGGAGGAAAAGCGAACATCGTTTTCCCCGCTTCTTCTTTGGAAGCCATCCAGGAACCAAAACTCCTCAGTGCCTTCTTCATTGAAAGAGTTGGCTTCATCCTCACACAAGAAGAACTCTTCGCTGTCTTCGCCGTTGAAAAAAGTGAGTGAGGAGAAGGAGGAGCCGTAGGAGTAAAGGAATCCCCAAAAACTTGCAAAAGTAGCTCTGTAAGCTTCTTGTAAGAAGACACAGCAGCAGAAGTGTTCGGTTCCTCATCCGAACCTTCTAGGACGTCTTGTCGAGGCGAGCACAGAAGATCCTTAGGTGACGAAGGGATCCTAGTAGGAGTTGAGCAAGAGGTTGGAGAGCGCCTTCTCGTAGAAGACTTCACATCCACTGGAGAACGATGAGAAGATCTGGGTTGTCTACAATGAGACTCCCTCTTCGAGGTAGACGGAATCTCAGCAGAAGGAGAGGTAGGGCTCCTACCCCGAGAATCCTTGGATGCATCCACAGGGAGCTTACGAGGAGGCGAGCGCCTACCAGACTCTGTGCGCCTATCCTGAGGCGAGCTGCTGCCAGGAGAAGAGCGCCTATCGGGAGGAGAGCGCTTGCGCGGCTCTCTATTCTTGTCCAGTTGAGTTCGATCAACGGAAGTTCGACTGGAAGGCGAAATGCGCCTACTAGGAGAAGGCTGCTTGCGAGACTCTTGACGTCTAACAAGAGGATAACATTCAGGGAAGGGGCGCTTCAAAGCTAACGAGCGCCTACCTGGAGAAGGGCGCTTGCGAGGTTCCTGGTGCCTACCAAGAGACGAATGGTCAGGAGTAGTGCGTCTAGAAGATGAAGAGCGCCTACACGGAGAAGGGCGCTTGAAAGACTCTTGTTGTCTGCCCCAAGGAGAATAATCAGGAGTAGGACGCCTTAAAAGAGACGAGCGCCTACTAGGAGATCGACGTGCAGTAGGCTCTTGGCGCCTACCTTGCGGGGAGCGGCTAACAGCAGGACGCCTATCAGGCGCACGACTCCTACCAGACTCTTGACGCCTGTAAGGAGAGAAGTCACGATCCGACACTCGAGGAGAGCGACATCTGGAAGAAGAACGCCTACTTGTATAAGGGCGCCTTCTAGGTTCTTGAGGCTGCTGAGGAGAAGTCCCACGCAAGGGAGTCGAAGAAATAGCGTGATGTGCATGCGCAGTGCGCTTATCGGAAGCGGGAATCCAATCTGGAGAAAAAACTTCTTTCTCCATAGAGCGTCCGACCGATGTTTGGCGCCTTGAAGTCGAAAGAGAGCCAGGAGAGCGAGGGCGCTCATGTGAGCCCCTACCTTCATACGAAAACTCCCCATATGAAGGAGACCGCCTAAAAAGAGGAGAACGATCCTCTGAAGAGCGGCGCCTAGATCTCTTGATCGGAAGAGAAACGTCCTTCTTCCTACGTGATCTAAATACTAGAGAATCTGCCAGCGCCGTGATCTGAGCTTGAAGTCCCGCGAGTACTCTAGTAGGAGAATCTTGTTGTTCTTCCTCGGAAGCAGGCGCAGAACGAGGAGCGCGAGAAGAAGAACTATCGCAGGATCTCTTGGGTTTCTTCGCCTCCACTGACGATTCTTCCGGGAAAACCTCCGGACTAGAAGCCAAAGGACTGCAGGGAGCCTTCCAAGCCCTCTTCAACGGGCGCGACGCATCCGGGGAGTTCCAACCTCTCTTCGGAGAGGGAGACGACGAAGAGGAGAAGCATTGGCGTAGGAGCTCCTTCTTGTAGCGATCCGAGGCAGCCTGGGAACGTACCTCAGGATCTGCCAAGGGGACGCCTGACCGGTGGGGGTTCTCCCTAGCCCTCTTGCGGCTTTCGACTTTCCTACTCCACTGGAACTGGGAGTCTGGAAGAGGTCTAGGCCTAGAGGCACTAAGGAGCCGGTCAGACGCACCCTCCACAACACTGGGGACACTACACTGATCACTAACACTCTCCTTACCTTCCAATTGACGAATCTTCTGATCCATAGATAGAATCGTGGCTCTTAGAGCCGCCGCCTCCGAAGACGAATCTTCGGCTTCGGTGCGGGGAGCAGGGGCTGCAACTTGGAGAGAAGGTTCTACTTCTACATTAGTCATAGGATCGACATCCAACTCACTCATTCTAGACCTACTAGAACTTCTAGAGGAAGCCTTACGTACTCTATCACGTTCCAACTTCCTAACATAAGAGAGAGCCTTATATTCTTCTTCATTCAATACCTTACATTCACTACAAGGGTTAGCAAAAGAACATTCATTCCCCCTGCATTTCATGCAAACCGTGTGAGGGTCCACCGAAGCTTTCGGCAACCTCACCTTACATCCTTCATTCACGCAAACCCTAAACAAAACAGAAGTTTTAGCTACTGAATCTAGGTCAGACATCGTTAAAGAAAATCCAAATCAAAATCAAAACGGTCCACAATCAGCGTATGCCTAGCCAAACAAAGCGAATACGTCACCAAAAGAAGTCCAAATTAACTCCAGGCAAGCGAGAATCGAAAAACTATCGAGAGGAACCGACAACAGTTGTTATCGTTCCCGCGACAGAGAAAAATCTGACAAGCAAGGGGGATTGGTTCGTACACCCGCCACCCAGCGGCGGGTAAGGTAGACTACCTGACCTACCTGTAGCGTGTGCCACGAGATTTGAAATTCTGTCGGGAACGTCGGAGACTATAGCTAAGTATATATCTGACAGGGAAGTTCATGTACAAAACTACTTTTTACCTGCTTTCCAAAGAGGATTAATGGTGTCACAAGAAAAGATAATCTGTGCTTGATGGAATCATTATTTATACACAAAAATTTAGGGCATGGTTCTTTCGTGGAACATAATTTGCTTGTCAGTATTACGATAATATTAAAATATTCCTTGTCTTTGAAATTGACTTTTAATTCTTCCAATAACATCCTTACCTTTGATGGTTTATTATTCAATACTAAAATAATTCAATGTGACTAGTAATTCTTCCAATAATATCCATACCTTTCGCAGTGAGGCAAAGATTTTTATCAAAGTATGCCATTTCATTATATCTACAGTAAATGTATAATATTCAAGTTCGATTAATTTTAACAATATCCAATCAATATCTGAGTTGTGCAAGTGATCTGAAGTTTTTAAAGGAAGCCAAATAGGCCTTACTAGGTTGCAAACCCCAATAAAGGGTTACCCAGTGAAACTTTCCCCAAAACATTTCTTCAGAGCGAATTATTTTGAGGCAAGTAATGTTATTGTTGATAGTAATTATAAAGCCAAGCTGCAGAGAAAACTGAACAGGTAAATTAATCAGCACCATGTGTCTCAAATTCATTTGTATAATGTTTGACAAAACAGAGAGAGAGAGAGAGAGAGAGAGAGGGCTTTAAAATATAATTATCCCAATTATCTTTACTGACAAGTCCCCCAATTACAATATTTTCATTATTACTATTTCACCACCTATTTACTGTAAATGTAAATTGAAGTCATTCAACACTTCAAATGCTTGTTCTGAATGTACTGACTCACATAATTATTCTCTTTTCCTTTATGGTCAATCCGAGGACTTGAAATCCTATTAAAATAAATTAAGATTTCCTTTAGTAAATTGTGCTCTTGGAATGGAATATAAGACATTTGCCAAAGGCTAAGAGCTGGGGCCTTTGAGATCATCAGTGCTGAAAGGAAAACTGAGAGTGAAACGGCTTCAAGGGAGTAAGGTGGAAAGCAAGATAGGTGACAAGATGAACGAATTTACCTATGATATAGACAAACTTTTGCCTCAAAACTCCAGGACACTAAACATGTTTAAGTTGTGTTTAAAGTATAGTATATAAAAAAAAAGTAATATATTTCTCTTCTCTTGTCAGGACTTATTTGTTCTTGGAATTAATACAGCCATCATCCAAGACAGGTCTATCGCTCTGCCCTTGGATAGATTAGAGCATAGAGTTTTCAGCTTCACTGATCTTCTCTTACTTAAAATCTTTTTTATTGACATAAATACATGTACTGTATACCAAATGAGACATTGCATCAGAGCAGCAACATTCTCCACTTGGAAGCAGCAATATTCTGCTGAGAGTGTTACTATATCCCATGGTCAACCACAATGCCTTTTTCCCTTTTGGTCATCCAAATACTGCAATGTACAAACCAATTCTCCTCCTTGCTTTCTGACTTCAGCACAAGCACGGTAACACCAGTGCAAACAATCACTACTCTTATTTTACCAACGTATATTTATTTTTCCTAAATACAAATTTTGTCTGCAGAATCAGTATCTAATCTTCAGCCTCTTGTTTGTAGAAATATACAGTAGTTTTATCTACTGATTTGAACCAATGTGGCCTCAATTAATCACACAATCAAAGATTACCCAATCACCTATATTGTATAACCTACTTAAAAATTATATTTTTACAACAAAATGACAATTTGTCCAAAATTGCATTTTTCCTAACTATACAAACCTGAGGTCCTTTTACAATAGGAATGGTACTGCGGCACGTACTGGACAATAGGTCGAGCTTTTTCGAACAAAGGTGTTCGGTTAGTTAACTGCTTGTCCGACAGGGCGCACTGCGCGCGATGGGAGGTAAACAAATCACTTTTGCTTTTGGCCCAAGCAAAAAACTGCAGAGTGAGGGGTGGCATGAGGTGGGACTATGTGTAAAAGGACCTCAGGTTTGTATAGTTAGGAAAAATGCAATTTTGGACAAATTGTCATTTGTTCCGACACGGCATACAAACCTTCGGTCCTTTTACAATAGGAAGACTCACTTCTTGGTGGGAGGAATCTGAGTCTTTTGTGAAACAGACTGGTGTTCGCCCAACCTTGGAATGCCTCCCTGGTCGTAAGAGCGAGGGAGGGATCCAAGCCTCTGTCCGATTGATCGGGGTGTGCACCGCAGGATCAATGGTCAGACCTCTGGACCAAGTACTAAGAGAGAGGCAAGCGTATCTCTTCGTACCAGCAAACAAGAACAAGTTCCTATTTGCAAGAGGCAACATAAAGTTATGGTTTGTCTCTTGTTGGCATCCACTTCCCCCCCCTTGTAGGAGGAAGTGGTGGATATTCGCTCCCATCCCTAGTGAAAGGGATAGGATGGGGCTCTGTCGAGTAGCTCACCTGCATCTCGTCCATTATCCAGCAAGGTGATGACCGTATCCCTCTACCCACAGGTAGAGGGAGAAAAAGATAGGAAGAGAAGCCAGTCACAACCTCTCTCATTCACTTATCTATTCTTACAGTCACACCAGGACTCGATGCTGTTCAGCCTGCTAGGGTGGGTGGGTTAGCTACACAACGTGTTGAGCAGCCACCACGGGTCCCAACGGAAAACGATCCAAGGACCTGTGGGCAATATCCAAAAGGTAGAAGGAGGTGCCAGTGGTCTGGTTGTACCAGACCCCGCCTTCAGTACTGCGCCACGGAGAAGTTCTTGTGTAACTCGAGGGAGTGTACTTCTAGGTCATCTTGGTGCTGACGAAGAGTCTTCAACACTCAGCCTGGGAGTCGAGTTTCTTCAGAAAGCGCGGTCGCGCTTTCACAGGACAAAGCAGCATAACTCCTTCGCACTCGAAGGCGGTGAAGTCCATTAGGGAGGGATTGTGAAGGACTCTAACCGATCGTCAGGAACCGAAGGGTTCTGAGTCTTCGCTACGAAGTCGGTACGAAATCGAGTGTCACGAATCCCCATCCCTGGATGCTTGACTTCGCAGGAAAAGTCATGCAATTAACTCAGAGGAAAAGAAGGGAATGGTCGTATGACCTATCCCTCTTCTCGACTTCGGTGATGTCCTGTACCCATACTGGTCTATCCGTCTGCAGCGAAGTGTCTCACATTCTCCTATCCCCATGCAGTGAAGTTCTTCTCGGTAGTGGATAGGACACCGACACTCATGGTGGGTGTCGATGTATGGGTACTGTGACAAGCTATTAAAACGAAGTAATGATTGCTTTGTAACAACAGAACTAAGTCAACAGCGTAGTTCGTAACTGACTCGGGAGCTCTGACAGCTGCCGACTGACTGCGTTTGGAAGGAGGCAAGTTGTCCAAGCATCGAGCAAGTCACGTGACCTTCGCCTTTAAAAGGGTTATGCCAAGAGACTAAACAAAATAATTTGTTCATCACCGATGCCAGAAGGCGAGTGATGATTCTCTTAAGGCATGTGCCCAACAGGCGAAAGTCAATTGCCTTCTAGAGACCGAGGTCCCTCATGGCAAGATATCTCATAGTATAGTTGATTCTCAGCTAAGGAGAAAACAAACACTATGTGTCGTTGAAGACGAAGGTGTACAGAAAAAGCAACCTACGTCTTCACAGCTGAACCGAGAGAAGGATTCTCAAGATTCTGAACCTGTGCTACAAAGACTGAGAACGCTAACGCTATTCATTGCTGTCCGGTGAGGATCGTAGTTGCAATAAAAGCGGAGCGCTTTTCAGTAATGAAGAGCAGGGAATACTGCCTGAAGAAGCTGCTTCTCATGGGCTGAACATTTGGAAGTAGAGCTGTCAGGTCGGAGAGTAGGCGATGTCTTCTGACACATCTGTTAATTCGGGGCGAGCAATGAATAATTGCACACCTACGAATACGAGATATTTTGAAGACAAACTCAGATGTCTGCAAAAATCATTTCGCATTATCGCGGTGCGATGCAGCGGGAGACTAGTACAGATTCTGTTACCGTGCGGTAAACAGAAAGATGAAAGAGTCCAAGAGATATCTCTGTTGAAAATTCTCGCAATGTCGAAGGCGATGAAATCGAAGCGTCACAGCAGTAGATGGTCCTTCATTATTGCGAGAATCCCCGATTAATCAGAGACCTAAGTCCATGATTGTTGGGCAGAGATACGGTTCGGTAGTCAATCAAACCAGGGGAGAGAGAGACGTAACCGACCATGCATCTCGAGACCTAGCTGATACTGAGCTGCTATCAGGCAGTTCAATACGCAGTAGCTCTCGGTGACTCGTCATCCTGAGTTGCCAGGTAATCCATTATCCACGAAGGAATGCGTTCGGCTAGAACCATCGAGCATAAAGAATACGCTCGAGCAATTATATTTAACGAAACGGATTTCGGTAAATACAAAAGCTGATTTGGTGTTGTCATGACAATACCAAGTATCTAAAATCGAAAACTGATAACTGCTGGGAGGTTGCAGGCAACCCCGAGTTGCAGTTCAATTAAGAATACAATTCGTCTCGGTCACAAACCGTAGAGTTAACTACGGTATGCGCCTACCCCCCGGACAATTCAACTGTTAAAAGAATCATGTCGCTTGAGGGTAATATAACGTAGTATATTTGTAGGTTCTGTACCACAACCTCCATCCTAAATTCTTTCCTCTCGAGGCGAATGAGAATAAGGATTGGAGATCGACCCGCCTTCGTTCTCTAGTCAGAGAGTGAAGGAGAAGTCTTTCCCAAAGGAAAGCTTCAATGGTGAACAGAATACCGAAGACGATAGTTCAAGCCAAACTGGAAGTTCTTCTCTATTCCAGGTTAATCGCCTACTGTGAGATACTCTTCTTTCAGCAGCAGTCTTCTTCCAAATGCTAGAAATTACAGGAATTCGAGCATAAGCGAGGTTCCCGATTATCGTGTAACAATTATCGGGGATTCTCGCTCACTTTGGACCGTGTCTCTCGCGTAAGTGTTTGGAGATCGTAAAAAACTCGAACACTCTGAGTGCGCTAGAAATTCCGAGAATTCTAAGCACTCTGCGAAACCCCCCACCGAATTCGTCAAACGATATCGGCTGGTGGACCTCTCGATTCCCGTAGAAATCGAGAAAGGGGCAGGATCCCTCCTCAACGACCGGGGCTTACGTCAGGTAGGACCCGAAGGTCCCCCTGGTAGCGCAGCCCCTAACGTGGGATCTTACAGAGAAATCTCTGTAGGAATCCCTTTCCCCTTTCCCTCGTAGCCGTAAGGAGAGAGGGAATGGGGAGGAATGGATACTGGCTCGCCTTCCCAGTGGAACTCAGCAGTTGGAGAAGAAAAGGAGCAGCCATCGCCTTACGGCGATGGCCTCTCAGAGCCTGGGAAAACGTATCGTCAGGAGAAAACGTTTTCCCGAGGAGGGTTACGAACTCATACTGTAGGTAAGGGTCTGCCGCCACTGTGAACGTCGTCTGGGTGGGGCTGATCGACACCTGACAGGAGACAGCCGATACCGTCCTCCGACTCATTCCAGTCCTCGTCGAGGTCGAAACCTCTCAGGAAGACCAAAGGGGTATTCAAATACGGTGTCCGAAGATACGTAGAAACGCCTCTGTCGCAGTAGAGGAGGTGAAGTAGCTTGTTCGACCGGCCAGAACTGAGAGAGCCTTCTTGTCCGGAGATGAGAGACTACCTGGTTCAACACAGTCGGCAAGCTCCGATCGCGGCAGACCCACCGTCGATTTGGGTTCCCTCTCGGGCCCCAAAACGACTTGAGCCGAGACGTGGCTCTGCTGGTGGGAGCGGCGATCCTTCCCCGAGGTCGTTGTGCTGACGAATCAGCGCCATAACCTCGGCAAAGTTCCTCTGGATCTCGGAAGTCACAGCATCTTGCAGAGTAGGACCGTTAAGCCCTTCGAACAAGAGCATATTCCGAGAACCTTCCTCCTAAGAAGGGGGAACAGCGACAGCCCTCTCGGTCTTCTCCATCCACTTGCGCATACGTCCTGGCCGGTCCAAGAAACCGTGCCTGGCACGTAGGGCGTCGTGGTGGGATCATGAGGGGCGCACCCCCTCACGATCACTCCTCAATACCTCGCTCCTTCCGGTGTAACCCGAGGAGGTTGAAGGTACGGGAGAGGCAGACCTGACGCTCCCTCCTCGCATCGCTGGCAGAACCAGCAGGCTTGGAGGGCTGCAGGCGATCGTCAACCCGCGGTGGCGATCGGAGCTGCAGGCCTGGTCGAACCGTCTCGCTGTGGAGAGGCGGCTGGACTGAGCACAGCGGCCCCCGATCTCGAGTGTCAGACGAGCTGGTGCTGGTTTGCCGTATCCGATCGCTCTCTGTGAGAGCACGGTCAGGCGACCTGCAGGCTCCACTGTCACAGTGAGACTGGTGCTTGTCCTCACGGCACGTCACGTCGCTGGTTCCAGCCGTGGCTGACACCGGCGAACGGGGGGACCATCTTCCCAGCCTCAGCCCCAGTGGCCGGTCGTGGACCGTCACGTCCCCGGGTAGCCAGCTGGTCGCCGCGAGAGCGAGAGAGGCCCTGGTCTTGGTGAGAGTCGTGACGCTGTAAGCAGGTCTGCACAGTCTTCCGCCCCGTGCCGTGAACCTGACGCTGAGCGGGACTCAGAGGTCTGGTTCCTGGCTGCACGGTCGCTGGTAGGCGACCGTACACTCGGTACCTCCTGCGAACGAGAAGGCTGAGACGGACCGTGATGCAGTGGCAGAACCACTGACACCAGGCGAGGAAGTACCGGTGTTAGCCGGTAACCCCTCTGGTCCCCAGTAGTCTTCTTCCTTGCGGAAGAAGAGACGGGCCCCGCTCCCGAAGGAGCAGGAGGACCAGCGGAAGGAACCTTCCCGTCCCACCGAGGTGAGACGGGTCCCGAGAAGCTCCCGAGGGAGACTTCTTAGGAGGGAGGAGGCAACCTTCTTCTTCCTCGGCTGTGAAGCCTTAGAAGTCGAAGGGGAAGAGGCGGCAGCCGACGACGATGAAGAAGATGAAGACGACGACACCTTCCTCCTCTTCTTCGTCAGCTTCTTCTCAGGACAGACGTAAGATCTGCTATCCAGGGCGGAGCCGGGGTGCTGCTGTAGCCGAAGCCACAGGGCCCGGACGCACCTGTACAGACAGACCAAAGTCTGGGTAGTACCACCACGAACAGGGACGACGGTCAGCAGGTATGGGCATCTCAGGAACAGCAGGACACAGCCAGCACAGCATCGGCAGGGACAGCCAGCGCAGCAACTCAGCAGCCGCAGAACTGATGGCAGTCAGCACAGAATCGGCAGGTACTGCAGGCAGCACCGGAAACACAGGAGGTGAAGCAGCAGCCAGCACATCCTGGTACCGGCGGCAGTCCAGGGGCGAGCTCTAGGGCAGCGGAAGTGTGGTCGTGGCAGCGCGGCAACCACGAGCGGCGGCGGCACGCCCCCCATCTCGGTACGGCGAACGGCACTTTCACAGCGGCTGAGGCAAGACTGTTACCACGTGAGGCGAGTACACCAGGTGAGGAGGGACGTCGTCACCTGGAGTCGATATCGTTGTCGTGGTCACCACTCCATGGGTGACCGCAGCAGGCCCAGACATAGAACCGCCGCCCCTGGACTAGGCACGCCCTGCAAATCGACGGACGCCCATACCTCACCAAGGTCCACCCTCGTGGCAATAGCACCTGCGGAAATAACAGTAGTAGTGATTAGTGGGTGGGGAAGTCCCCTCGCACGGGGGGGTGAGCACCACACCGAACGAGCGGAAGACCCCGAATACAATTGTGTAAAGAATCGGGCACCGAGCGCCCTCCCCCGCGCTCGACGGACTTCGGGCGAGGAGGAGAACCCAGATAACCTCCCCCCCGAAGGGAAGGGCCATCTGTGGGAGCTTAGCGGGGGGGGGGGGGGGGTTGGGATCTCGTTCCCCACCCCCGCACAGCACCCATGTACCCAACAATAATAAAAAGAGCCCGAGAGCAATCGTGCCCTCGGCACCAGAATGCACGGGCATAAGGATCAATTCCCTGACTGAGCGGAACTTGAACCAAAATAAATATTGATGCAATCAATAATAAAAGGAATAACATGAAAAGAATCTTGCATTACAATTCACTTCACCATGATAAGGGCTCGGAGCGAGCGCATTTGCGCCCTCGGTACCGAGCGCAAGGGTAAAAGGATCCATTCCCGATTATGAACGGAAACCTTGATCCATAATGAATTGATGCAATCAAAATATATATATATGAAAAACAAATGAAAAAGAATACTGCGCTTGCGATTTCACTTCATACAAAATAAAAATGGGGAAGGATCAATTCCCGGGAAATAGCGGAAACATTGATCCAAGTAAATAACTGCAATCTCAATAAAATATGAAAAATGAAAAAGAACTGCACTTGCGATTTCACTTCATTCAAATAAAAAGGGTGGAAAGGATCAATTTCCGGGTAAGAGCGGAAACTGATCCAAATAATTGAGTATTGCTACAATCAAAATATATATGAAAATGAAAAAGAATACTGTACTTGCGATTCCACTTCCATACAGAATAAGTTTCGTGCCGAGCGCATTCGCTCGGCAACGAGACAGGTCCAAAAAAAAAAAAATAATGAAAAGGCACTTACTTACGATTTTCATCTACAACATTTCAACCAAAATATAAGCTCGGATGCGATGCTGCTCTCCCGCCCTCGGCACCGAGCATACACAATACGAGGATCATTTCTGGGAAAATGAATTCCCGCACTTACGCCCTTCAGTCCCGGCACTCGGGTAATCGGAGGGCGTGGAGAAACCAAGATCCTTTAATTCACAATTGAATTCAATGGAAATAAATATGAAATGATTGTACTTACAATTCAGTTTCACTAGATAAATAGAAAAAGAAAAACACAACCATGCGAAAGCAACGACGATGAAGCGGGCAGAGAGCGATGATACACGTCTACACGCCAGCAGGCCGAAAGCAAAAGTGGTTTGTTTACCTCCCAGTCGCGCGCGCGCGCCTGTCGGACAAGCAGTTAACTACCGAACCCCTTGTTCGAAAGCTTACGACCTATCCAGCTGCCGCTAGTACCTTCCTATTGTAAAAGGACCGAAGGTTTGTATGCCGTGTCGGAACAAATAAGGTTTTGTATACACTTACCCCATAATTATATAGCTCTTAGCTCCATAATTACTGGATAAGTTCCATATACAAAATGTTCTATTATTCACATCCATGGGGGGGGCACAAAACCAGGTGGCCCCCCCTTAAATACATCACTGTCTGAGACATGTCTTACCTTTTATTTATGAAACCTTGCTAAGTGTGTTAATAAACCTTTATAGTACTACGTTAAGTGTTTTGGGTTAACTGAAGCAGGTTGGAAAATTATTTACAGTGGTCCACCCGTATTCGCGTGGGATGCGTACCAGACCCCCCCATGCGAATGTTTGGAACCCCTATAAAAACGCTAAAAACAGCCTATTTTGTTAGTTAAAACTCAAGAAAAACCACTAAAAATTTTTATACTTGGTTTTTTTAATAGTTTTATCACAAAAAGTGCATTTTATGATGAAATTGATAAAAAAAAAAAAAACAGGAATTTGTGGATATTTCTCAAAGAAAAATACCGCGAATGCGCGAATTTTCCATGAATAATGCGGGGAAACGTTCCCGAGAGAAATCTGTGAATGTGTGAGTCCGCGTATGTGTGAGTCTGCGAATCCGGAGAACGCGAATATGGGGGGCCCACTGTACATTCCACTGGATTTTATCGACTTATGTCATCATAGTGAGGTATGTTTCTCTGACTTGTGTTCTGGTCAATGGTCAAACTTTGATTTATTTAATTAAAAGGTCATATAAGTTTATATATTTTCATTTTTCATTTGCTCTATGTATTCATAAACAATGCACTATTATACAGCAAAAGCAAACTCTATTTTGGTCATTCAGCCAAATAATAACCTAAATTAAATAAAGTAAAACATGTTTCCATTATTAGTATATATGAACAAAAAATAAAGTTAAACAAATAAATCAATTATGCTTATTATGTGCTTTGGACTATGAAAGTTCATGTGTATCCATTTGGATGTGAGAGTTCCCCATATCCCTCTGACCTGGAGCTCTTTTTAAAAAATTATGTTGCTGATACAATAAAAAATATAGTGAAATTCAAAGGTGATATCAACATAGTGAAATTCAAAGGTGATATCAACAATTTCCAAGAAATACTCTTGGGGAGCTGACATTTACACACTTGTTGGTATTTCCATCCCAGTTACCTTATTTAAGATAGAGGCCAGTCCCACCCACAATTTATCCTTGTAACTGCACACCTTAGGCAAAATGCAACTTGTCCCTAATAGATGGTAAACCAGATGAATTGAGCATCAACCAAAGATCCAAGAAAGTGAGTCCAAGGACCCATGGGCAAATAACATAAGCTAAAAGGATAAGAAAGGATAAGAATGTGAACTGCACAATTATATTCTATCCTAGTAGTACTAGCTCAACAGGTTCTTCCTGAATGTGGTAGACAGATGAGTCACTGGCCTCTAGAGATGTTGCCCCAAACGTACTGATGACCATCAGGAAGTTGCATGGTACATTCGGTGGATCCTTCCCTAGCCAGAGAAATGATCCTTTGGCCTAAAGGCAACACTCCAAGCTAAGAGGATATGAATGTGAATTTTGCAAATACATTCTATCCTAGCACTTGATCTACAGGTCCTCTCTGAATACGACAGACAGATGGATGACTTTGCCCTTTAGAGATCTTGCCGAAAACATACTGATGTCCAATGGGAAGTTCCAAAGTATGCTTGGTTGATCACTTGAAAGACTAGATTATGGGGTAAAACAGGACCACAGAAGGAGAACAATCAATCTAATTATCACATTCGAATTGTAGAATAATCAAATCACAGCAGAGCCAACAAGAAGAAATTGAGAAATGAAAGAGTATGATCAATCTTCTTTTGAAGTTGAGTGAGAACTGGAAGTCAAGATGAACAGTCCTATCTCTTGACTTCAGCGAAAAACTGCCAAAACTTTATCGATCTCACTTTTGATCCTCCATTCGCCTTCTAACCGAAAGTACCACTGTCCGTCCGAGTACTACTACTATACTATGTTAGTATAGCGGTGTCATTATCATGCTGAAGAATATAAGCAGCAATCACTGCTTACACCTCTCTCCTCACAGGAGTAGCGTAACAGCACCAAGAACAAGAAAAGGGGTTCCAGACACCCTTCCTTGACTGATAATGAGTTTTCAGAACTTAGTTTCTAGATTAGTTATAGATATATCTGTTCAGACAAGAAACTAAGGTATCTATCTATACACATTTGTTATCAGTCCTTTCTCCCTTAGCTAGAGAGGACGGATATGCCAGTGAAAGATACATTTGTGTACAAAACAAAATATTGTCTCAGTTGGGATACTTTAGTCACATGTATTTTATACATCCTCTGTTCTGTTTGAGGGGTCTTATTCCTCTCATTCCAGGTGTTGACCAAGCTTCTTCTGTATCCTGTTTCCATCGGGTTGCCTCTGATGCAGCATCTCAATATTTCCTTATTTACTTCTCTTTTCCATTTCTTCTTCTGGTTTGCCTCTGTAGCTCCAGTCTCTGGTTCTGGTTACTGTCGTTGTGGTGGTCAGTTGCTGGATGATGACGTCCAAGTGCCTGACTGTCACCCCGTCAATTGGGCTGAATACCTGGCTGCTGTATGAACAAAGCTCCTCTGTTGCAGGATGTGCCATTTACATCGTTGTCATTTAATCTTTCTTTTCTTTCCATCATTGCTGAATTTTGCTACTTAACCCATAGCTGGACCCTACCCCATGGGGAATAGGTACTCATTTACAGCTGAGTAGACTAAGGAAATTGTGGTAAAGATCCTTTCCCATGGAATCAATGCTAATGAGAGTGGTCACCCATCCAATGACAGACTACCCCTCAATGTTGCTTAGCCAGTCCATTGATGAACTAAAACACTCAGCCACACCACCCCTTATTATTATTTTTTTTTTTTTTGTCTATCACAGTCCTCCAATTTGACTGGGTGGTAATTCAGGGTTGCATCCTTCCTCCTTGGGAGTCCATCACTTTTCTTACTATGTGCGCCGTTTCTAGGATCACACTTTTCTGCATGAGTCCTAGAGGTACTTCAGCCTCTAGTTTTTCTAGCTTCCTTTTCAGGGATCTTGGGATCGTGCTACTTCAACCTCTAGTTTTTCTAGTTTCCTTTTCAGGGATCTTGGGATCGTGCCTAGTGTTCCTACGATTAGGGGTACAATTTCCACTGGCATACTCCATATCCTTCTTATTTCTATTTTCAGGTCTTGATACTTATCCATTTCTTCCCTCTCTTTCTCTTCAACTCTGGTGTCCCATGATACTGCGACATCAATGAGTGTTACTTTCTTATTGATTTTTCAATCAACGTCACGTCTGGTCTATTTGCCCGTATCACCCTATCTGTTCTGATATACCATAGTCCCAGAGGATCTTTGCCTGGTCGTTTTCTATCACTCCTTCGGATTGGTGCTCGTACCACTTATTACTGCAAGGCAGCTGATGTTTCTTGCACAGGCTCCAGTGGAGGGCTTTTGCCACTGAATCATGCCTCTTTTTATACTGGTTCTGTGCAAGTCTGTACATTCACTTGCTATGTGGTTTATGGTTTCATTTTTCGTATTGCACTTCCTACATATGGGAGAGATGTTATTTCCATCTATCGTTCTTTGAACACATCTGGTTCTTAGGGCCTGATCTTGTGCCGCTGTTATCATTCCTTCAGTTTCCTTCTTGAGCTCTCCCCTCTGTAGCCATTGCCGGCTAGTTCTTTTGTCTGTCTCATGTACTGTCCGGGTATTGGTGCTCTGTTCTGTTTGTCATTCTCCTGTCTCTGTATATTTCTGGGTCTTCGTCTACTTTTATCAGTCCTTTTTCCCATGCACTCTTGAGCCACTCGTCTTCACTGGTTTTCAGATATTGCCCCAGTGCTCTGTTCTTGATATTGACACAGTCCTCTATACTTAGTAGTCCTCTCCCTCCTTCCTTTCGTGTTATGTATAGTCTGTCCGTATTTGCTCTTGGGTGTAGTGCTTTGTGTACTGCCATATGTTTCCTAGTTTTCTTGTCTATGCTACGGAGTTCTGCCTTTGTCCATTCCACTATTCCTGCTCTGTATCTGATTATTGGCACTGCCCATGTGTTTATGGCTTTCATCATATTTCTGGCGTTGAGTTTTGACTTAAGTATCGCCTTGAGTCTGCATATATTCTTTCCTGATCGTGTCCTTCATCTCTTGGTGTTTTATATCCCCTCCTTCCATTATTCCCAGGTATTTGTATCCCGTCTCATCTATATGTTTGATGTTGCTCCCATCTGGTAGCTTTATCCCTTCAGTCCTTGTTACTTTTCCCTTTTGTATGTTGACTAAGGCACATTTTTCTATTCAAAACTCCATCCTGATGTCCCCAGATACAATCCTTACAGTCTGGATTAGGGTATCTACTTCCTTGATGCTCTTACCATACAGCTTGATGTCGTCCACAAACATCAGATGGTTAATTCTGTTACCTCTTTTCTTGAGTTGGTACCCATCATCCATCTTCTGCAGTACTTTTGTCATGGGAATCATGGCTACTAAGAAGAGTAGTGGGGACAATGAGTCGCCCTGGAAGATCCCTCTCCTGATATTAACCTCTACTAGTCTTATTCCAGAGCTTGTAAGTATTGTAGTCCATTTGCGCATTGTATTTTTGACGAAGCTGATGGTGTTTTCCTCTGCCCCATATATTTTCAGGCCTTCTATTAGCCGTGTGTGTGGTATCATGTCGAAGGTTTTCTTATAGTCAATCCATGCCATGCTTAGGTTGGTTTTCCTTCTCCTAATGTTTTTCATTACCATTTTGTCTATCAGGAGCTGGTCTTTTGTGCCCCTACACTTCCTTCTGCATCCTTTCTGTTGGTGGGGGATGGTGTTTGTCTCCTCTAGGTAGTTGTATAGCCTTTCACTGATGATACCTGTTAGTAACTTCCACATAGGTGATAGGCCTGTAGTTACTGGCTATATTTCCCTAATTCTTGTCTTTTTGTACTAAGGATGTTCTTCCTGTGGTCATCCATTTGGGTGCATGGTGATTTGTGATACAATCCTGGAGTTGTTGTGCTATTCTTGGGTGTAGGGCCTTGAAGTTTTTGAGCCAGTAACCATGGACTTCATTGGGACCTGGGGCTTTCAAGTTAGGGATTTTCTCTAGTTGGTGTCTGACTGTGTCTGTTGCAATCTCTGTGGATCTTTGTTTTATTCTCCCTGTTTCTTCTTCCTTGACTTCCTTGAGCCATGTTGCATGTTTGTTGTGTGATACCAGATTGTTCCATATGTTTTCCCAGTCTCTTACTTGGTTTGGCTTCAGGAACTTCTTGGTGGTTGTCTTCCCCTCTTAGTTGGCTGTCTAGTCTTTTCTGGTTGGTTCCAAATAGTTTGTTCTGTTGGTATCCCTGATTCCTGTTCATGTACCATTGGATCTTATGTGCTTTGGCCTTGAGCCTCTGTTTCACATCTTCTATTGTGCTGTTTAGTCCCCTCTCTTGTACTTTGTATTTCTCGTTGAGCTCCTCGCTTGTTTTCTTGCTTCTTAGTCTTTTGTCTGCCATCTCTTTCAGTTTACTCAAATCAGATCTCATCACCATGATTTGCTTCTCCAGGCACCTTTCCAAGACAATTGCTGTTTTGGTTTCTGTTGTGTTGGTGGCTTTGGTGTTAGTATCCCCATCAGTTCTGCTACTAATCTTGCTCCTGCATATGCCAAGTTATTTGTTTCTGTGATGCTGGTGGTGTGCATCATTCCCATTATTTCATTGACCTCACTTGTTTTCTCCCTTAATTTCTAGGTGTTGTAGACTTTCATGGAGGGGATCTTTGTTCTCTATGTATCTGGCTCCATCCATTGTCTGATCTTTTCTACCCATTCCTTCCTCTCTGTTACTTCGTCAGTGTTTCTTTGTGTGTCATTGTTTGATACCTCATCATCCCTGTCGTCTTCTGTGGCATCGTCTCTCAGTTCGTCTTCTTGTAATTCGTTGCCGTGTGTCATTTCCCTTTCCATTTCTTCTCCTTCTGTTGGGGAGAGCCAGTTCTTTTTCTTTATGTTTCTTACTTGGTCTGCCAGCCTCTGCTCTGTTTAGGGGTGTTATTCCTCTCATTCCAGATGTTATTCCTCTCATTCCAGGTTGCTTCTGATGTAACATCTCCATATTTCCTTTTTTTCTTCTCTTGTCCATTTCTTCCTTGGTTTGCTTCTGTAGCTCCAGTCTCAGGCTGTTGGTCACTGTCACTGTGGTGGTCAGTTGCTGAATGATGACCTCCAATTACCTGCCCGTCTTCCCCTTCGACTGGGCTGAATACCTGGCTGCTGGACGAAGCTGCTCTGTTGCCCGAAGTTCAATTTACGTTGTCGTCGTTTAATCCTTCATTTCTTTCCATCATTGCTGAGTTTTGCTATTTAACCAATAGCTGGACCCTACCCCATCAGGAATAGGTACTCATTTACAGCTGAGTAGACTGAGGAAATTATGGTAAAGATCCTTTCCCAAGGAATCAACGCTGAGGAGAGTGGTCACCCATCCAACGACTGACCAGCCCCAATATTGCTTAACTAGTCCATTGATGACCAAACCCACTCTGCCACGGCGCCAATTATTATTAATATTATTATTATTATTATTATTATTATTATTATTATTATTATATTATTATTATTATTATTAACAGTACTTACGTTTTATCATTCGCAGGACTGCACAGCATATTTATTTTTATCTGATTGTGTGGCTAATTTTCTTTTTATTTTATGGGAGTTGCTATAAAAATACTTCTTTACATACAAAACTTTCCATGGATATTTAAAAAAATTAATTCTTTATTGGGCTTTTTAATGTAATTTTTGGATCAAGCCTGATGATTTTAGTTATAGTTGATATATACTGGATTATGTAAATACTACATTTCCAGTTGTTCTAATGTTTGCAAATCAAAGTGGTTAATTTTCATAAGTGTAAGCCACAGAATTTTTATTTTGTTTATCCAAATCCAAAACACTTTTAATATTCTAATGGTTTTAGAACAGGTTGTACATACATTATATTTCCCTTTTATCTCACTCTTAATGCCTTGAATAACATTGCTACCATCACACTTGATTTTTCAGTACTATCTATTTTCTGTTTTACCCACTTGTAAATACTGTATGTATGTATATATGCTATTGTATATCCACTAAGAGAACTTTCATTGAAGTAGTTCCCATAACTTCCAGCAAATCACAATAAGGGGATAGATATAACCCCTAAGTGGACTGCCACAGAGATATCAGCTCAGCACTAATGCTAAAAGAAATGACAATGTACCTACTATATTCCTTTCTTTAGGCTACAGATGGGCCTTCCAACCACCAAAGGAGCTTTAGTCTGACATGCCTCATCCAAGACTCATCATCCTCAACCACCTTTTACCATATTTTTTTTAACTGGGCATTACAACTACCTTTGACAACCTACAAAGCTTGGTTGAGGATACAGATAAGTTGATTGCATTACTTTAAAATTAAAATTTTTTAGTCAATTTACATTTTTCATACCTAACAAACCTGAGGTCTTAACAATAGGATAAATCATCACTGCCAGCTGGGAACCAGTTAAAAAAATAGACTGTATACGCAGGAATCTGTGGCATCTGGCATCTAGAGGTAGAAGTGGAAAGTGGTCACTGACCACACATGAACCCCATGACACATATAATCTTTCTTCCAACCCTGGATTACTAGAGGGGCGGCTAGAGGTGGGCAGTCAATGTTAAGACCTCAGGTTTGTTAGCTATGAAAAATACAAACTGATTAAAAATTTGTCATTTGTTCCTATGCAGAACAAACCTTCGGTCTTAACAACAGGATACTCATACTTGGAGGGAGGTACGAGAATCCTGAACAGACTGGAGGTTCAGCACACCCGACCACCATTCCCAGAAATGAGAGTTCTAATGAAGGAGGTCTAAGTCTATAAGAGATTGGATATACGTATAGGTATCTAAAACTCAGTCCTCTGAGAGTAAATACAATGAGACATGTCCAGATTCATTGCATGCATGGACAATAACAAGAACTTCATCTGTTCACGCAACAAACTATGCCGGCCACAAGCAAAGGGTTTGTCATCATTCCTCACTCCCCTTGCTGGATAAATCTTCTGGCGCCAGTTGGAAACAGGTTAAAAACAATAAAAAAATTGTAAATGCTAAAAAATTGTAAATGCAAGTAATCTGTGGAACCTGAGATCTTAACGTTGAGGTGGAAGTGATACCAGACTTGAATCCAGTGATGCATCAGTCTTTCTTCAAACACAGGATGAAGCATTAAAGGGTTGGCTAGCGGTGGGCAGTCAATGCCAAGACCTCAGGTTTGTTAGCTATAAAAAATACAAATTAATAAAATTTTAATTTTTTTTCATACATGGAACAAAGTTTCAGTCTTAACAGTAGGATAGACTCTCACTTGGAGGGAGGTATAAGAATCCTGAACCGACTGGAGGTTTGCCATACCTGATCATTTCTTCATAGAAATGAGAATTCTAAAGAAGAGGACCTTTGAGATGTTAGATATTTGGATATCTAACACTGAGTCCACTGGGTAAATATAATTAAACATGCCCAGACTTATTGCAAACACAGAAGTAAAAAAGAACTAGTATATCTGTTCAGGCAACAAATCATGTTGGCCACAAGAAACAGGTTTGTCACTACTCCTTAGTCCCCTTGCTGGAGATGAGCTGAAGCTACTGACAAGTAGATTTTTATGTTGTATGGAACATAAAAAGTGCTATAACAGTATGGCTGCAATGCTAACCAGCCCGAGAAGAGCCTATATTAGGCTCAGAGGTCTAGTTAAACTAATCCTTCATCAACAATAATACATAATCATCTGCATCAAGCCAGTTCCAGCATATGATGTGTCAATTCTTCAAACTGCCCGTAGGTATGAAGAAAGGAGAAAAAGGAAAGAAAAGTTACTAGTCATCTCACTCATTCCCTACTCCACACAATCATCTTAGGAAAGATACAAACTGTCCCGCCAGGAGCTCTGGATGAGTTAAACTTGTTGAACAGCCACCACTGGACCCACAGAAAAAGCATCCAAGGATCCATGGGTAACACCCCTCAGGTAGAAGAAAGTGAGAGTGGTTAGATGCAGTCAGGAACCAGCATTCAAAATCCTATGAACATATAAGTTCTTAAATGACAAGGAGGAACCTATTCGTGTGGTGTCAAACATGTCTGCATGCACCAAATTGATGACAGAACTTGATGATGAGGAGCAGGCTTGCCTAATCACCTTGTGTGGTTAAAGAAAAGGGTATTCTAGGACACTTTCTTGGCCTGGCTTGCGCTAACATGAAGTCTACGACACCTAAGCTTAGGCGAAGAGTCCTTCAGATAATAAAGCAGTGCTTTGACAGGTCAAAGCAGACTCTTGAAGGTTGATGATAACAAATTCCACACCGTAAGAAACGGAAAAGAAGGCAAATTTGCCATCATGAACAATTGGAATCTGGGTCTTAGCCAAGAATTCCAGGGCAAATTAAAAAACTACTGACCCTAATCCCTTGTGAGCTTATATCATAAGCCTGACCATGGAGCTGTGGTTATTTCTCCCAAACTCATGTCATCCTTAATATTTTCTAGATAGGATTTTCCAAGACTGGTGACAGGGAGATACTTAAGCGCTGATTGTAACAAACACAGATGAAGAGATTAAAACTTAACTGCACAAGAATCAAGAATAGTTGAAAATGATTGTAGTTACCTTTGACTTTGTGGACAAAATGTTCGTAGATTACTGACTTTGCAACTAGTGTAATGAAGGCCTATACTTAATCTTTCACATTTCTTCAAAAGCCAAGCAAAAAGTCACTGTAACACTATTTGTACTGCAAAAGCCTCAACCTGTCTTGTCTAATGTTCTGCAAATATGATTTGTATCCTTTGTCAATCTACAAAAGAAGATACTGTGATACAGTATGCAAATTTGAAATGAAGTTGCTGGTAGTCTTAATTGGAAACTGAAATATACCAGGAAGTAGTAGTAAAGTCAGTAGCATAAAAAAAATTTAACAATTCACTCACCCAACAAAAATATAAAATACACTGATTAAATGACCATAAGGCCTTCTATTTCTCAATGGTGATGGTAGCAATTTCATTCAAGGCATTGAGAGCAAGACAAAAGGGAAGAACAGAAAATAGATCATACTTAAAAATCAAGTGTGATGGTAGCATAGAATATCAAAAGTGTTTTGGATTTGGATATTTTCAACTCAAAGCTTTCTTTATCATAACCCTTGTATTGTTGCAAGGTTTCTTATATACGCACACTTCATACCTCTTGTTTTAACATTGTTAAAAAAATATTATGTCTTGAAGTTATAAGGTTTCCAAGATTTTTATATTTAAGCCAGACTTGCTCCAAAGATTTGCTTTATTCTACAAATGTAATAATGATTCAAATCAAGTAAGGAAAGAGTCCTGTTTGGCCATCTTCCATGAGCTCTTTCAATATGGAGTAACCACTGGCACCATAATGCTAAGTAAGTAAGACTATTATAGCAGAGTCTACACTGAAAAACAAAGCCAGCCTAAGCCAACAACAATTCAGTATAAAATAATTTCTAGTCTAGTATTTTACCATTACAGTGCCAATATTGATACATGCTTTACATAATTTATGCAATCAATATTAGTCAGTTATAGCCATCAATTTTAGGACTAGAGCTCAAGTGATGTAATAGCACTTTTTGCCTAACTGTAGAAGAGGAATTTTTCTGTTGATGACATGCTGTTAATCATTTTTATTACAGTGAATACTGCTGGCAACTATGCAAGAAAACAGAAGCATTGTTAATTAAATATTATTGCAGCAAATCATACTATCAGACTGATATCTGTATAAACTGGATGAAGTAGTCCTTTACATCTTATATGGTCAAATGTGTGCTGTTAATGATGTTCAAGGTTGATACATGATCCCCAGAAGGTGAAGTTTTAGTACTGCAAGGAAATTATTAGACATACAGGGTAATTCAGTTGATGGACTAAGGAACACTGTTCAGTCTGCTCAGGGACAATAGTGATTAGTTGTTTACGAATAAGGCTAATTGAAATATGTTTTCCTCTTACATCTTTACAAAACATGATAGCTGTTTTTCCATAAATGAATTTAAAGCCTACCCATGAAGCCTACACCACAAAGTCAATTATAGTGATGCTAAACACACTGCTAAACCTATGTTTAAGGCAGTATAAATTATTGTAAAGTCATCCATATATGTTACTTTTTATAGAACTAACTGATGGTATTGCTCGTTGCTAAAATAAATTATATGCTAATCAAAACACTACCTTGTGAAAAACCATCAGCTAACATGTACGTACTTAATGGAAAATACTAAGAATAAGCCAATACATTTACTTCTGGTATGTATAGTACGTAGTCACATAAAATACACAATTACACTGAGCAATAGCAAAAATTTCAAAAGTAAAACTTATTCTTCAAGTTTCTCAAAGTAGTACTGAATGTATTTGTAAGTTACTGACAAAAATCTGTATGTAAAATTCAATACTGTATACTACTCTGGTTACATATTGGTCCTTTATTCAGCTACATGCAGCTTGGTGAGAAAAAAGTGCAAAAATTATGCAAAGCTCATCCATCTGCATATCCTTAATTGGCAACCAAGACATTCAATTACTCATTAAAACCCTCAGTAATTACTGCCTAACAATTCAAATCCTCCTGTCTAAGTAGATGTTTAAGTCTAACCACCATCCTCCTATATCTCTACTCTCAGTAAATACCTGTGAATCATCAGTTTCCACATGGCTACCAAAAAGAATGTTACTATCTAGAAATTTACATGTGGTTACAAAATCAAAGAACAGTTCCCCAAGTGAATTTAAGCAGCTGGCCCTGTTTCTACTTAGCACTGGTGCCTCTGACAATTTTTCATCTGGTGCTGCTATGCTGGTTGATTTATTATACTGACTTATGCAGCTGCCAATTGAAAACCTTGAAAATTTCCCCCTGTGAAAACCATACCACTTTGGCATCTTGTTGCTGTCTTTTCCTAGGTGCCACTCAATTACACAATAAACTACAAAATTTTCTTTCCTCAAAATTTCAAGAAACAGTGCCAAAATTCAGAGATAATCTTGATTTAAAACCCAGCTGACTATAGGAACTTTTGATCTGCTCCCCAAAATATTTTTCCCAACTACCCATCCCCTTAAAAATTTCATGCATACTAATGGCATACCCATTGCCAAATCTATAACCCCTTATATGTATTACAATACAGACCTAAAAATAACTAAAACCATATATGAAGTATAAATAACCAATAAATATATTAACTGTAAAAATTAAACATCATAGTTCCCATTTGACACTTTTAGGGCAGTCCCTAGTTATTGGCGGGGATTCTGTTCTGACAACAGCCGAAAGTTGCCGAGACCGAAAATCAGCGATTTTCAGCACTTATTGGCACCTCTATTAGATAAGTATCGGCACCAATACATACCTAGTTATCGGTAACAATAAGTGGAAATCAGCACTTATCAGCACCGAAAATTGCCAATTTTGCTCACTAGACAAGCCCATAAAACCGGAACATCGATAACCAAGCCCACTGATAACTGGGGACTGCCGTATCATTAAACATAATTAGTAAAGGTGTGACTCACATTTCTATATACAGTACATAATTTAGAAAGGATTTCTCACAAAATTTTAAAAGCAATATTTCACCTCTGTTTTTGGCAGAAAGATCTTTCAATACAATAATTTTAATTATATGTACATATGATATAAGGGAACAAAACACTTAACATCAATCAATTCCGTGTGCAAGCTTTAGAAATTAATGCAATAATGGAAAGTCATGCAATAAGATCAATCCCAGAAATGAAATAGCTTACATTTCCTGCATATGTATTATATGTATCTTTGTTTCAAAATCTTCTTTTACAAAATTCACACTACATTTTCTAAATAATTTGCATAATAATTTCTTTTGTTTTTTTGTGGAATTTCTTATCTTGGTGAAAAATCTGTTCATTTTTCTAAATCATTGCAGGTTGAAAAATTTCAAATACTGAAATACTAATGATGGAATAACAAAAGTTATGTGAGACACTAGCACTAATGAGAGTATGATCTCATCTCAAATTTTGAAATGACAGTATAAAGTTACCAACTACCAACAGTGATATTTTGAGGGGATTTTTCCAGTTGAAGTTATTGTAATTCATTATAATAAATTATCACAATACACAAATCATATGCCTCATACACTTGAATTTGGGGGACAGTGTAAGATCTCCATAACTACAGAACTAAGATGATTTCAATTAAATATTGTACTGAATGCCATACAATGCTGCCATAATTTCAACAACAACAACTGTAAACTTATACTGTATTGAGAAGGGAATATCAAGAAGAAATCAAAATATATAACATTAAAAAAATACATGAGAAATTGTGTCTTCACCTGCTGGCCATGCAATAAGTGTGCAAAATAGCTGACAGTAATTTTTTTATTAAAGTTGTATTTAAAAAAAGTTATTCTAATGGGTGTACAGTCACCCCGCCGTATTCGTGGGGGATGTGTAACACATTCACCTGCGAATAGTGAAAATCCACAAATACCGAAACTCCCGCTAAAAATTTTAAAAAATGCCTCCTTTAATAGTTCAAACCTAAGAACCCCTCTAAAATGCTTATTTTAATAGTTCAACACCAAATACAGACAGTCACCGGTTATTGGCGACCTGGTTTTATGGCGCTTATCTAGCGCCAATAGATTCCAAACAGAGGTACCATTAACCAGTTATCAACACCAAAATCCAGTTATCGGCACCAATAAGTGACAAAAACCTGCAATTTTTGGTTATCGGTAATTTTCGCCTGTCATCAAGCCATCAGAATGGAACCCCCACCGATAACAGGGGACTGCCTGTATACTCTAAACTATCATTCTAAAATATTCAGTCATTGAAAATACAATGTAATTGCTTTATAAAAAATCTGCAAAAAGGCGAATTTTCCGTAACTAATGTGAATTTGCACTATACGTACTTATGTTTCCACATAAAAATCTGCAAATAACTGAAGCCGCAAATGCTGAACCGCGAACAAGCAGGGGTTGACTGTATGGAAACGCTACCAACAGAGATTTTAAAAACATGCCATTTCAGGAAAGTACCTTATTAAATGAAACCGTACGTACAACAGGAACCAACTACGTATATATACAGCACAAAGTTATGTAAATAAACAGTCCTTTTTACATATGTACATTTTTTGTCTAGTTTCTTCCAACCCCTTTATCAAATACAAACTTTTGTGCTTTGAATTTATGGGAGTATACTAATGGAAACAAACAACAAAGAATACTACATGACAGTAGAACCATCAACAATAATGATAATGCCCCTTTGGAGCCCAAAAGCTTCTTTAACCGTATATCTAGGCAGTATAAGATTAATTATATGTATACTCTTGATAAATACTGAAACTAAGAAAAGAATTATAGATAAATTGCACCCTTTAATCCTTATCTTCTACTAACTAAAAAAGTTTAAAAGATTAATTCAGTTACTACAACAACACTACAACAATAAACTGCACATGGTTAAAATTAGTCTAAAACTTACTAAACAATCTTGAAGATTTTACATCAGCATGAAGTAATTTAGTTATAAGAACAGTGAATAAGCAAGGTAATAACATAAAATCCAGTTACTGAATTGATAATATCACAGTAGTTATCTGTAACTAACTGCATAGACCCAAAATATACTAATGTGAAAAAATTACTGTACAGTATAAGTAAATTGAGGTGCAAATATCACTCCATTACTTACCCCTCGAGAGAAAGTTGTTAATTTCTCTAGAACATACTGAAACATTTTCTAAGAATCTACAGGAAAATATGGAAAAAAGTTTTAACTACAAACTGTAAACAGTTAGTCGCGATTAACTTGAAAGCTGTGGAAAGAAACAGCAAGTTATGCTACAAGCTTCATACAGAAACAAGAACATTCAAAGCTAATGACATACAGTAGATACCTTAATGCTAGATGAAATTATGACTCCTACCCAACACTTTCTGGTGCTACAGAATGCAATTAAAAGAATACAGGCAAGTGTAAATAAGGTAATCATAAACTGTGAACAGTCAAGAAGCAAATAAAAAATACAAAATTCATACAAGTTCCAGTATCATAGTACACTGGCCATAGTTTCACATATACCTTACTTGCCACTGCTAGAGAGGAATAATGCCAGCATCAAGGAACTGCAACTTTAGGCTAACAAGGCAGTTAGCAGGTGTAGCAACCACCGTATGCATCAGTATTTCTCAAAAAATTCCAAATATGTTTTTATATCTGTATTATATGCCATGCTTTTGCATTTGCCTACCTTGCAATAAAGGCATGAATTCAATAGTATCTTCAATACTTTATCAGCTGTTGGTTGGCCCAGTAATATACTGTAATGAATGGCAACTAAATGAAGAACTACAAAGGGATAGATATTGACTCAACTACCTACCAAACATTCTCCTTTGTCCTCAGAATGAACAGAGTTAAAGGCACACCAGCACAACTTAAATCCCTAAAGATTTGTATGGGAGAGAGATATCAGTAATAAAGAATTTATGGGACAACAAATGATGCTAGCAAAGGCATCAAATTCCAAGTGACATCTCAACCTTATTACAAATGTTGAAAATATTGAAGGCAAAACAATACTCCAAAGCATCACATTTACATTTAAAATCAATCTTCAAGGAAACTCAGCAAAATTCAATATTTCTGTGAGAAATTGTCCTCTTCAAGTCAAAAAGCAAAATGGCTACAACTCTGTAGCTTCAACTTTTTTACCTTTTCACTTAGATAGCAGAAACTGAAACTTTTAGAAATGGAAAAATGGCAATACTACAATCTTGTCATCTGGTAACATGCAGATTCTCTAATAGACTCTGAGAGGACAGACCTGCTAACTTCCATGCTCTTGAGATTGAAGTGTCACACAAATCTACAAAATTTCTTGGTTTCTTACTAAAGCTACAAATATGAAAGGCAGCTTTCACAAAGTTTCTGAGCAAAAACTATATTAGAGTAGATGAACTCTGTTTGCTGCCAATTGCTTTTCAAAGTTCTAAAAATAACTCATCCATGGAAGATGCCCTGTGGTAAGCTTAAATGATAAATATAATTATTTTCTCCAGAATGTCTACTGCCGACTTAAACATAACATTGTCTTCCTGAGACCTGACAAATGGCCAAAACATGAATTATTCAAACACTTACTCTTGAAAATTGCATGAGCTGAAAACAATTCGTTAACACTAACCAGTCATCCATGAATAAGGAGAACTAGAACTAACAAGTGGCTTAACATCTGTCCAATGATACTGTGACCATCATAGCACAAATGAAGAAAACTGTTAAAACTCTCATGATAAATCACATATGACCTTAAATAGATATATCCCTTTTATTGCAGTACATATCATCTTATTCTACACAAAAACCTTTCAGCTGTGGATACAGGGACCAAAGCTCAGCATACCAAGAAAGCAATATGTACTACCATTAATTTAAACATAGCAGGATTTTTTTAATCCCACATCAATTCTATGGAGTTTCATCATATATACTACTGGTATCAATATTCATTAGTTTGCCCATCCCATTTTTCTATCATCAAAAATTAGAGAATGAAGCCAACAAAAATGTTACTAGAAAACACATGTGTAACTTGGTAAAATTAGCATATTTTATGAGTATCTTGGAAAAGAGGCCCTGCACAAGGTTATAAATATCAACTTTCCACTTCCCATTGAAGGTAAAAAAAAAAATTTTTTTGCATTGTTTTTTTCTCATGCCATGTGTAATTTATTCGTATATCCTCCTCTTTCCACTGAAGTGTTTTTTCTTAAATTGGCCAACCTCACAGTTTGCCCAGTCAGGGGGTGTGCTTACTATATATTCAGCTTGTCCTGTAAGGGTTTACAAAGGCTGATGAGGTAACTGAAGTTCAATGGAGGGTGTCATGATCAGCCCGCAGTCTCTCCCGTAAGATCAGACAGCAACTATGGCCATGACTTGAGCAAAGACCTGTAGGGATGTGGTCATACCAAAAGCAAAAACCTTGATCCGGAAGAACCTTCCTCTAAACAAATCAAAAGAATATATATCCCATAAGACTTCTGGATTTGGACCTAAAAGTATTTATCTTCCAAGTCCATAGATCACAAAAAGTTGCCCTGTTGAATGGAGTAACAGATTCCTGTATTGTATCTTTCCAGAATGCAGTCAAAGGCAAATAAAAATTCTGAGGAGCAAGGTCAATGGCAGGCCTCCATCCCTAGGGGTATAGAACAAGCTGACAGGGGCCACTGACTTAAAATTCAACCTTCCAAAGAATATGGTGTGTATTAGAAAGAAGCAAGAGGGTAATGCAATGCATCTTCACTTGAACTTTTGAATTTTTAACTGCAAGACGTCCTCAGGGAGACTGTTCCACAGTCCAATAGTGTGAGGAATAAAGGACCTCTGGAACTGAAGAATTCAACAGCAAGGCACATTTACTGCATATTGGTGCTGCTGTTCAGCAAATCTGGTGGCTCTCGGCACAAAATGAGGATCAGATATCAATTGTGAATGTGTAAGATCTGTTAAAATAAAAATAAAAAAAACAAACAAACCAACAAACAGACTATCCATCAATGGTCAAAGTCATAACTACGTAATAATATTAGGAAACAGAAACCTACCACCATGAACCACTCTATCTGCAAGTGATAAATCTCTGCCGAAGCAGTCATCCCCACCAGAGAACAGTACATATTCCAGTGAAGGAAGGACAAATCACCTAAAGTAAGTTGCTTTGATTTTATCATGATGTAGATCAAATTGTGGATCACATTGATAGAAACAACCTGCTGTTAAACAGTTAACACAGCTTCAAACACGACAGATCCCGGCCTACCAAACCTCTGGAAGTTTTTCCATAACATGCTTAGTGTTTACGACAGTAGTAGAGCAATTGATATACACACTCTACTTTGACAAAGTTCCACACAAGAAACAAATGACAAAAGTTAGAGTTTTAGGAATTGTAGGAGAAATAGCAGACTGGAGCGAAGACTAACTAATAGAAAACAGTCGTAATAAACTGTGAAGAATTAGAATGGGCAGATGTGACAAGCAAGTTCCTCAAGGTTCCGTCCTTGGCCCGCTCTTCTTTATTTATTTATATTAATGACATTGATGTACGCTTAACTAGTAGGATCTCCAAATCTACAGATGATACCAAACTAGGTGTAAATGCAGTGGACCCAGAGAAAGTGGAAAGTTTAAGAAATGATGTATGGAAAATATGCGAGTGGTCAAAAAGATGGCAAATGCCACTTTACTAGGTTAAGTGTAAATTGTTACAAATAGGAACCAAACAACCCTCATGCCAACTACATGCTTCTTGAGAATGACATAAATAGTGTAGAAAAAGAAGAGGACCTTGGAGTCATTATTACCAAGGACTTAAAATCCACAAAACATTGCATAAAAGCTGAAAAGAAGGCACAGAAACTTGTGAGATACATACAAAGGCAGTTCTAATACAGAAACAAGGAAATGGTGCTGCAGCTCTACATATCAATAGTTAGACCTCATCTTGACTATGCTGTACAGTTTTGGTCACCAGCACTAAGAAAAGACATAAATAGATTGGAAGGGGTACAAGCAAGAGCCACAAAGTTAATTCCATCCATCAGGCAAATTGGTTACCAAAGACGACTAAGGAGCCTGAACATGTATGGATTAGAAATATGACGATTGCAAGGACAACTAATAACAACATTCAAAATACTGAAAGGCATAACAAAAGTAGAGTTTCAAAATACTGAAAGGCATAACAAAAGTACACAGCAACCTATTTACGTTAAATGAAAACTATACAAGAAATACCGGATGGAAACTAAAACTGGAGAGATATAAGACACCTTATTGTGGGAACTTCTTTGCATACAAGATATGTGACATAGAATAAACTGCCTCCAGAAATTGTAAACAGTGTGGAAGAGTTTAAAAGAAAGCTAGACAAAATCCTTAGGAAACTACAATTGAATTGTAAAACCTGCTCCTAGAGGTAAGTGAGCACATGATATCTCCTCGGATGGGCTAATAAGTCTTTGAGACATCCTGATCCTTGTAACTCCTTGTAATCCTTATAATATACAATACCTAACTTCAGTGCAGCATTTGCTGACACTTTAATTACACGTTTCTCAAAAGTAAGATGCAAGTCTAAAGTTGCACAAAGAATAGTTAAAAGCTTAAGACTCATTCAGCAGAGTACTATCCAACAACAAAAGGCACAAAACGCTTCTGAATCAGAGCAGATGTTTACATTAGTACTATCTTGATGGCAAGGTGAAAAGTGAATCTCTCTACTGAGGCGAGTGCTCATCTGAGGAAGAGGTGGCTGGTATGTGTGTATAATGGCAAAGGTAAGATTAACACACCCTCTATGGCAGTGATGAGGGCATCATCATTAGCTGCAGACATGTCTAGTATGTGCATGAAGAATGGAAAGGGTAATGCAACTGGCAGTGAGGTAGTGTAGGTTCATGAATCTCACTTTCTTCCATCTGTGAAACAGCACTGTTGGCCAATAAGTCATGCACAACTGTAGGAAACGGAAAGTGGTCAGAAGTGAAACCCTTGAAATCTGTTGCACTACTAGATGTGTAGACATTAGCGGACTGCATACACCTGTTGACAATTTATAAGGAGAATCTTCTGGTTCATGCTGTGTTTACTCTTTCTCCAGGCCATTAAACGGCCTCTTGTAAATAAATGCATGTAAAGTAATTAGCTGAGTTTTCTGGCGACCTTTTTCTCTAAAAATAATAATAATGATACCAAAACCCCCCTTTTTTAAGGTAAGTTAAACTCCAGTTACCTTGCATTTCCATATAATATTTTCAGTTACGTTTTGGGCCACACAAGGCTGGCTTAAACGTAAGATATAGTACTATAAAGGTGAAGCTTTTCATCTTAGGGGTTTGGTTAAGCTACATAATATATAACAACCCGTAGGTAGAAAATTGTAACCAGTGCCAAAACTGCTTAGAAAATTGTAACCGGTGTCAACACTACTCATAAAAGACTTACAACAATTTTCACAAAGGCTTTTCACTAACACAGATGAGATTATTTACTGTGATAGGCTGCAATAATCCTGGATTACCTTGGCTCACTTTTCCTTCCAAGGTTTGAAAGCTGCAAATGAGTAGCAGAAATCATGGAATATAAGTGCACTTACGCACACTGTTCTACAGACCAAATATAAAAATATATTTATTGGTCTAAAGTTTTAATTGACAAGGATTTCAATTAAAACATACAATAAAAGAAGCAAATTAAAAGAACGTTGGTATCTTACAACCGTGTAAATTATGACAAATCATGATTAAAATGAAGAACCAAAAATGAAATAAAGAAAATTAATTTTATATGCAATTACACCACAAACTATTTTCAACATATATTTCTGATGACTTCAAAACAAGTCACAGAGAAGGTAGCTAAATTGAAGCCCAGGCTTAGTCAAGCAGTCTGCTACACCATAGCTAAACTTTGATTCTTTCTTTGATACTAAATTCATTCCTAACTGCAGTCAGCAAGAAAGGCAAATGTAATTTATATTTTGTACACATGTAAAAGTGCACTGTACTATTAAAATTTTCCTCTGATAGAAATTCTACAACTGAGTGATAATTCAGTACAGAATATAGTTTCAAAGATCAATCAATGCAATAAAGTAAATATTAACAGTAATAATACTGACACAGCTGTAACTATATAAATTAATGTCAAGAAAAGTCGATAAGTATTTACTAACAATTACTGTAATTGAAAATGAATAGTGAAATAAAAATGTTAACCATGTATTCAGTACAAGAATTTTAAAAAAATTAACAAATTACTCTATACAATTTTTACATGCATTACAAACATAATTTTATATTCTACTATAGGGTCAAATTTCTAATCACTACAACATGGTTAAAATCCATATCATGGCAATCTAAAAAGACATGCTTCTCCTAAATTACTGTATCTCAACCAAAGTCATAGCAGAGGAAATCAATAAATGACTGTACCTGTCACAGTACAATAACAATCACAAAATTTCTTGCAAATGAATGCAAATACTAGAGTAATCACTTCAAAATATTCTTCAGTACATACCATAAATAATGCAACCAATAACATAATTAAATATGACAAATTTTCTAAGACCATTTATATTTTTCATAGCTACAAACCTGAGGTCTTAAAAATAGGATAATTTTATAGCACCTAGCTGGATCTGGTTAAACAATTGGAGACTGAAAAGCAAATAATCTGTGAGATCTGGCAACACGTGCCTATATCAGATGAAAACTGGTCAAAGACCACGCACCCACTCTATCACGTTTAGTCTTTCCCAACCCAGGATGTCATAAGATGACAGAGGGGCAGCTAGAGGTGGGGAGTAAAATGTTAAGACCTCAGGTTTGTAGCTATGAAAAATACAAATTGTCTTAGAAAATTTGTCATTTGTTCAAACACAACCAAATCTTCGGCCTTAACAATAGGATAGACTTATACTTGGTGGGAGGTACACAGATCCTAATCTGGCTGTGGGCCAACCCACCAGTCCAACTCCAAAAGAAATATCTACAGGAGGGGACTCATGCCCATGAGAAGCTGGATAAACTGATACCCAACAACTCAGCCATTCCAAACTACCAGTATGACTACCTTACTCACCTGTATCAGACCAGTCCAGCAAATGACGTGTCTATTCCTCAACCCGCCTGAAGGAAGAAGGAAAGGAACAAAAGAAAGAAAGAAACCAGCCAACTCACTCAGCCTCTCTTTCACACAATCATCTTAGGTAAGATACAAAAGTGTCCTTACCTTACCTTACAGACCTTACAGTTCGTTCGGGTTGCCCCAGGTCCCTCAGTGTGAGGCGCCTCTAATGTCTACCAGAGAGTTGCTAGTACATCTTCCGGTATATTTTGCATCTTCCAATCTTGAATGGTCTGGGATGCAGTTTAGATATTTGTCGAGCTTATTCTTAAACACATCTACGCTCACTCCTGATATATTCCTCAGATGAGCTGGCAACGCATTGAATAGACGCTGCATTATCGATGCTGGTGCGTAGTGGATTAATGTTCTGTGTGCTTTCCTTATTTTTCCTGGTATAGTTTTGGGCACTATTAATCTACCTCTGCTTGCTCTTTCTGATATTTTTAGTTCCATGATATTTTCTGTTATTACCTTCTATCTGTTTCCATGCCTGAAATTATCATGTAGCGTTCTCTTCTTTCCTAGACTATATAATTTTAGGATTGTAGTCTTTCCCAGTAGTCTAGGTCCTTAACTTCTTCTATTCTAGCTGTAAAGGACCTTTGTACACTCTCTATTTGTGCAATATCCTTTTGATAGTGTGGGTACCATATCATATTGCAATATTCAAGTGGACTACGAACATATGTTTTATAAAGCATAATCATGTGTTCAGCTTTTCTTGTTTTGAAGTGCCGTAACAACATTCCCATTTTTGCTTTACATTTTGCCAACAGAATGGCTATTTTGATCATTGCATAACAATGTTCCTATTCATCATCACACCAAGGTCTTTAAACTGCTTCCTTATTTGTGATTGTCTCATTATTAGGTCCCCTATATGCATATAGCTTTCCTTCTCTGTCTCCATAATTTATTGATTCAAATTTATCAGAGTTAAATACCATCCTATTTACCTCTGCCCAATCATATACTTTGTTAAGGTCTCTTTGTAGAGCGTTCCTATCTTCATCACAAGTAATTTCTCTTATTCTTGTGTCATCAGCGAAACTACTCACTACCGAATCCTTAACATTACTGTCTATGTCTTCAATCATAATAACAAACAATATTGCAGCTAGCACCGTACCTTGTGGCACACCGGATATTACCTTGGTTTCATCCGATTTCTCATCGTTTGCAATAACTATCTGTTTTCTGTTGTGTAAAAAATTCTTTTAACCATCTTCCTACTTTATCTACGATATTGTGTTTTCTAATTTTCTTTGCTAATATATTATGGTCTACTTTGTCAAAAGCTTTTGCAAAGTCTAGATAAACCACATCTGTTTCATTTCCGCTTTTCATATTTTTGAATATGTTCTCACGGTGGACTAACAGTTGGGTTTGTGTACTTTTTCCGGGTACGAAACCGTGTTGTCCTATATTAAACAAATTATTTTTTATTAAAATGTTTCTCAAATATTTTTATTTTTCGTTCATTTAAACCCTTTCATACACTTTCATAATATGTGATGTTAGACTCACAGGCCTATAATTACTTGCCTCTAGTCTTGATCCACTTTTGAAAGTAGGGGTGATAATATGCCTAATTTGTGCTCATCATAAATCTTGCCTGTATCTACACTTTGTCTTAATAATATTGCAAGTGGCTTTGCGATAGAATGAACTATTTCTTTAACAAAATAGCAGGGACTCCATCCGGCCCTGCAGCAGCTCCATTTTTAATTTCATTAATAGCCTGCACAATATCAGCTTCATTAATTTCTATGTCAGCTAAATATTCACTATTTTCGTCCCTTACTTCTATATCATTATCTTCATTATCTATTCTAGGGTGAATTCTCTCTTATATCGTTCTGCCAGTATGTTGCAAATTTCCTTTTTTTTCATTCGTTAATCTCCCTTCAATTCTCAGGGCCGGGCCTATTTCTTCCTTTATTCTTTTTTTCATCTTCTTCGCATATGAGTATAATAGTTTTGGGGGTTTTGCTTGATATTTAATAGGGTTTTTTTCTTCCAAGTCCCGTTTTTCATTTTCTTTTGATTGTATAATCTTTTGTTCTGCATTTTCTATCTTACTTTTTAGTTCTATAACTTTCCATGCATTTTTTTCTTTTGCAAGACTTTTTTCCACTTTCTGATTTTCTGGAACAAGATCCTTCTGTCTCTTGGTATGCATGAATGATGTTTTACTTTTCTTCTTCGGTATATATTTATCCACTATTTTCTCCAATATTTTTTTATATAATATCTCCGTAGTATTTACCCTTATGTCATCACTTACGAAAATGTTATCCCAATCTTTTTGTTTTAATTCTTCATTAATTTCTGACCATTTTATATTTTTACTGTAGAAGTTGTATTTTCCATATCCTTCCCACTTTTCATTTCTTGCTTATCTCTATTTTCACTTGCTTTGGAATGAACTGTTAATTTTCTATGACATTATGATCTGAAATACTCGCATTATAAACTATTTATTTCTTTAACATAATTCATCTCGTTCACAAATACTAGGTCTAAAGTATTTTCCTTTCTTGTTGGCAGGTGGATTTATTTGTTGAATGTTGTGTATTCTAGTAGCATATCTAATAGCTTTTCAAATTGCCTCTTATCTTCTGCACTACTATTACTCTCTTTTTTATATGTATAAGTACAACCCCAGTCTCCTATTCGTCTTTCCATTCTACGAAAGGAAAGTTTTGAAGTCACCAGATAGGAGAATAGTCCAGTCCTTGTGATTTCTACATATATCATCCAATTTTTCAATTATTAAGTCAAACTCTTTAGTATTAGGAGGTCTATATATTTACTATGTTCATCAATTTTTCAGATTCAAATTCTACCGCTATTAGTTCACATTCTGAGTTACTATAGTTTTTCTCTATATTTTTCCTTGTTTTTTGTCTTTCCCATATATTGCGGTTCCCCCTTGACTCCTATTTTTTCTATCTGATCTATAAGTTTGGAACCCTTTTATTTGATCATCATTCCCAGTCTCTTGGGAATACCAGGTTTCACTTATATTCATTATATCTATTTTCTTTCATTTTGGGTTAGTTCTTCTAAGTACTCTATTTTTCTTTTTGAGTTACTCGTAACTAAACCCTGCGCATTCATCACTATGATGATTTGCGTGTTTTCTCCTTCATTTAATATTGGTAGTAATAAGGATTTTCCCATGTCTCTTTCCTGTTCTGGTATGTTGTTCTTTTTTCATTTCCAGAAATTCTGACATTAAAAAATCCAACTTTTCCATAATATTTGATCTTCCTTCATTCATAATTATTCATTTTGTGTCTGAATCTGCAATTTTCTCCGTTCCTCGCAATATCCTCTTGCATAATAAAATACAGTACCTTATCTCTTGAGTAGAATTTCGGAGCTGATGCTTTGAAATTTTTTGCTGACACCTCTGCATAATCTCATTGGTGGTTGCTTTTCTCTCTTTTACCTGATCTTGATTTTCTCTCTTTATTTGTTTCTTTCTTATTTTGGATTTTTTATTACTTGGTTGGTTATTTATTTGATTATGATTCATGGCTACAGGGTGCATATATTTGCATTTTTTGTCGAACTTACATCCTTTTCCTTCTTTTAGGTTTTTTACATATTTTTGGATGCAGATCTCTGCAATCATCCCCATAGCCATCTAAGTATGCAAACAATTTACCATATATTTCATAGTTTTGACATACCTTAGGATGTTTGTAGTAACATCTTTCTCCAAATCTGCAATTCCCTCTTTCAAAAGGTTGCAGATTTGGTCTTTCTTGTCTATTTTTTCCTCTTTCCCGTCATTGTGTAGATCTGGGTAGAGCCTCTTCGGGATTTGCTTTTCTGTTGTCATATCGTAATTTATTTCTTCGTAGGTATGCTGTTTTATTGCCTCATATGTAGTATCAATGAGTATCTCTGCATCCAACATCGTAACCTTTTAGTCCATTGTTCATTTGTTTTCCTTCTACACGCTTTTTTATTTTCTGTCCATTTCTATTTTCTTTTGTTTACTTGCTCTTCCGTTTTCCTCTTCTTCTTTTTGTGGTCATTCTTCTTCTTCCTCTTCCTCTTCTTCTTCATCCTCAACTATTTGTACATTCAATCTTGATTTAATAACATTGTCTATCCATGATAGACATGTTGAACAAAAAATTCTTGTATCTTTTCTCAAATCTTGCATTACCTCAGCACACTGTGGATGGGTCGGAATGTTGCATGCAGCACATTTTCTGATTAGGTTTTGTGGATTGACTATGCTATACCAAACATTACACAGTTTGCATGCTTTTGGCATTCTTTTTCCTAATGCATCAATTAGGATATTCACAAGATTCACCTTATTCATTTTCTTTGTCGGAATATGTTGGTTTATGTATATTTTCTTTATGAGTCTCTTGACCACTTGGATTTTATTTGGAACTTCTTCAATTATTTTCAAGATGTTTTCATTAGATTTGTTCCAGTTTGAAGGATTATATCCTTCTAATATATCTATGAATGCTTTTGTATCTTTTTGGTTAGGACTGTTGCTGATTTCATAGATGAGAAATGCCAGTTCCCTTCCTGCTACCTCATCGTATTGCGAATCTGCCAAGCAAGCTAAATTACGCCACCTTTTCCCGCAGTTGGAACTTACTTCCTGTTAAGGGCAATGATGAGTTACACAATCTGTTGGGGAGCTACCACAGGACCCAAGGAAAAAGTGTCCATAGATTTGTGGGCAACATCCTTAAGACAGAAAAAGGTGAACGTGGACCGGCGTAACCAAGTATCAGTGCTCAAAATTCTATGAACAGCCAAATTCTTCTTGAAAACTAGAGAGGGACCAATACTCCTGATGTCATGTGCTCTAGCCTGCACAGACACCGCAGCGGAATCATCAAGAGTCAAATATGCCTATCTGATAGCTTCACATAACCAAAAATAGATTGTATTCATGGACACCTCTTTCTTAGAACACCCTGTACTAACAAAAAGCCTACGACAACCTGGCCTAAGATGTCATGTCCTCTTAAGAGAGCAATGCATAACCCTGACATGACACAACAAGAGCTCATGAGAATCACCGCCCACAGTCATCCAGAGATAGAACGGAAAAGGAGGCGAACCTGCCATCCAGCACCAAGGGATTCTGGGCTTAGCCACAAATTAAGGGACAAATTCGAAGGGCACTGACCCCCAACCCCTGGTGTGCTTCACATCAAAGTTCAGGCCATGAAGCTCCCCCATTCTCTTCGAAGAAGCCAAGGCCAGGAGGAAAACTGTTTTGAGTGTCAAATTCCTGTCTGATGAATGACATAAAGGCTCATAAGGAGCTTTAGCGAAACTTCTCAGGACCAAGGAAACATCCCACGTTGGAGGCTTAAGCTCCCTTGGAGAACACGACTGCTCAAACCCATTAAACAGCAAGGAGAGTTCCCAGGATGAGGAAATGTCAACACCTCTAAGACTTAACACTAAGCCTTTCTCATCCCTGATGAAGGCCAAAAAGTCTGCTATGCGCTGAATAGAGGTTCTGAGTGGAGAAAAATCCTGTTTATGACAACAATCACAGTAGATCGTCAATTTACCTTGTTAAACTGCAGAGGTAAATTTCCTGAGATTGCTGGACACATGTCCTGCTGTCTTCTGAGAAAAGCCTCTCACTCGGATGAGATACTTGATAGCCTCCAACCGTGAAAAAAGGGGGATCCTAGGATGACTTTGTAGCAGCACTAAAATCTTTTTAAATTACTCTGCATTCAAAACCCTTATCAAGATTCCCTTACAAATGGCATGTCAAGACTAAAAGGGCATCGCAGTTACCTTACTGCTTCCTTTATGCATATTGGCTACAGCTAACAATCCTTTGGCTTCCACATAGTACTCAGATAGTGGCTGAAAAATAAGCTTTTCACCAACTTTTTAAGAGTACAATGATAATAGAGATTGGACCGTAGTTTCTGCAGATATACTGCTCTTTGGAGCAGGCATGGTATTACTAAGCTTGCGCTCATCTGCAAAGATACTATGTTGACATAAAAATCTATAGAATGTACTAATCTTAGACAACAACACACTAGAAACTTTTTTTAAATACACTGGGAAGAAATCAGGATCTTCTCCATCCCAGCTATCAAGATTATCCAGAATTTTCTTGACAAATCTAGAGCAAAATGCAAATTTTGTAAGAATAGTTTCAGGATGATAAGTATCAGGGAGAGGGACATTCTCAGTTGATTGCTTAACCTCAAGAGCCCAATGAAGCAGTTCAGCCATTTTCCTAGGGCCAGTAACCAATCTACAAACATCTATTAGTAGTTGTGGAATGGAAGACAAGACTGAACCAAAGACAGATGATGCAGAGTAATTTCTTCAAGTTTCCTCTTCAAGAAATTACTGTAATTTTTCTTGGCTGTAGAATACATTCTATTCCCAGCACAACAAGACTCAGCAAAAATGGTGTAATTTTCATTTGAATTATTTTGTCTCCAATCATGTGTTGAATCTGGACTGTTTTCCATGGCAGGCTCATCTACATGTATCATCAAACCATGCATGGCTAGTCATTTGTCTTAAATTTGATGACTCTCTCTAGGGACACAACTTATTAAAATAGCTATCAGCATTTCATTTAACTTGTTGGGATTAGGATCTAATACAGCATCTGAAATATTAGGTACCTGATAAACTTCAATAATGCAATCACAAGTGGCTCTGGATTTTGCCAGACCATTTTTCAAATGGTGGCATTAAGAATAGTGCGTATGTTTACTGATTGACGGATATGTCCATCTCACCGACGGAATGGTGCTGACAACTTTCAAGTGAAAACTGAAGTATTGTTGGGTAACAAACTTACTTTCTGACAAAAGAATGGAGAAATTCCTACATAAATAAGAGAATTATAACTATTTGTATAATTTGCCCAATGTGGACCTTTGCTTCCTAATGTTTGTTTGTGCTGTTTATGGTGTTGGTGTAAATACATATATTCTTACAAGGGCTGCTTACCAAATCACCTAGTGACTAAGAAAATATTTAGCCTCTCTATATTTGTTCTATAAAAACTCCTATTACACAACATTCGAGTGGATCAGAAAGATTAATGTCCAACTCACCCAGTTCCTCTTTGGTTGGAACAAACAGAGCATCTTAACATTCCTTAAAAAATCTGGTACCATCATCACTGATAATCTTGTTAGAATTTGACTGGAGGTAGGATGTGCCCACAATAAAAGTAGGGGTTTCATTAGTACCTCCTTGTCCAGAACTTCTGTCCTTAGATACCTCAAAGAAGGGATGGGGTGCTCAGCTATTACATCTGGCTACCTCTTAAAGATGGTCCATTGGCTACCTCTGAAAGATGGTCCATTGGCTACCTCTGAAAGATGGTCCATTGGCTACCTCTGAAAGATGGTCCACGAGAGAAGAGGAGAGCCACATCAATTTCCTGGAGCTGAAAGTAGTTGCCAGGCCTTTGTATATCACCAGTCATACTAAGTTCTAGGGATAGTGTCAGACAACTTGACCACAGTAACATACATAGTACTGGCAATATTTTTATGATAAAATGAGGTTTTATTTATACTTACCAAGTAATTACATAGCTAAGAATTTCTAAGTACCAGCAGCTAATATTTGAAAATTGCAGTAGTGATTCTTTTATTTTGGTGTAGATAAGTAGCCCCACCCACTATCAGGGTAGAAGGGAAACAAAGCAGGGAACTCAATTTATTTATACCCCATCATCCATTTGGGGAGGAGGGTGGGTTCCCCTTCTGTAATTACTTGGTAAGTATAAATAAAACCCTTTTATTATAAAAATATCATTTCTATGCATGTAACTTACCAAGTAACTACATAACTGATTCCCACATTGATAGGGGGTGGAAGTAACTACATAGCTGATTCCCTGATTCCCACATTGATAGGTGGGGGGATTTATGGATGTGATCTATTCCACAGCATTAGAGGTAATGAGATGAGAATAGAAAGCTGCTGGCATTAATACAATGCCTGTTGTTTCCTTACCTGCTGAGAGAGCTGCTGCAGGAAACTACTGCCTCTGACGAGCTTATCTTAACAAGCAAAGGTATGGTTGTATAACCAAGGGTCACCTGCCACATAGCGGGAGCCTTAAAACAAGGACTTCTCTCAGCACTAGTAAAGCACAGACATTGCCCCTGCCCTGGGCACAGTACTGAGACATTGCCCCTGCACTGGGCACAGTAGCCAGAACACCCAAAAACCTACGCCAAAAAATTAAAAAACACCACCCCCACACCAATGACTCTGGAGGGTATCCAGTACCAAGTAACCCCCCCCCCCCCTAGACTCCCCTAGGACCGATACCCAGTTCCAAGGTGAGAAGCAAGGTAGGAAGGAACACTTCCTATGCTTCCACTCCCAGAACCATGCCAGCCACTGCAGTTATTAAAAACGGTTTCAACTTCCAATATGCGGACACGAGAATGGAAACCAAAGTCATGCTAAATCTAAAGGCCAGAGATGCAGCCACTGCCCTAATCTCATGTACCTTTAGCTTCAGAATAGGTAAAGCCTCTAATCCTACCTGGGAATGAGCCTCACGAATCAGGCCTTTAAGGAAGAACAAGAGAGTGTTCCTCTATTCGTGTGAAGATGAAAAGCCTCTTGAAGTCCTCAGATACAGTAGAAAATCAGCACTCTTTGATGTCTGAGAGGAAGAGATGCGATTTCTTTTGCACCAAATGCAGAAAATGAAACATTTGTCTTAATACATGTCAAGAGGATGGTTGACGCCTGCATTTCAAGATTTCCTCTGCAGTCAATCTTGCAAAGACTTTCGCTCTGAGGAGTCTGATGACAGTTTGAACCCTGTCAGAGCCAGAGTAGACAATCCTTGATGGAATCTCCTAATTCGTGGTTGTCTGAGCAGCTTTTGTCTTTGGAGGAGTAACCTGGGAAAATCTGCTAAAAGACTTACCTGGTCTGGAAACCATTCTCTTGGGGGCCAGAATAGAGCAATGAGAATCATCGACACATTCTTGTGGGCTTGGAACTTCCTTATCATTCTGAAAGGCAGAAAAGTGTACAGTTCCTAATCCGACCAATCCAACAGCATGGTGTCCACTACCCATGCTGCTAGATCTGAAACGGGAGAGCAATACAGTGGGAGACAATGATTTTTGGTGGTCACAAACAGATCTATCATTGGCCTTCCCCACATCTTCCAAAGTTCCAGGCAGACTACTGCTTGATCTATTTCTGTTGGCCCAAAGGGGAAGGTCTCTCACCACCTTGCAAAGGGAGAAGGAATTGGTTCCCGCTTATTTGGAGATATAGGAGAGCTGTAGTGCTGTTCAAGAGCACTGCAACTATACTCTGTCCCAGACTTCTAAAGCAAACACTTGCAACCCATGGCTGATTGCTTTCAATTCCTTCAGGTGATGTGCCAGGACTTCTGCTCCAGTATCCACTTCCTGGAGACCTCCATGTCCTGCAGAAGAGCTCCCAAGCCTATATTGGACGTGTCTGCATAAAAATTCAGCTCTGGGTTCAGTGGGAAGAGGGACTTCCCTTCTAGCAGTCTTTCTTCAGATCTCCACCAGAGTAGGTTTTCCTTAATTTCTTGAGTAATCGAGAACACGAAAGCATCCGGATGTTTCTTTCTGCTCCAACTGGCCTGTAGAAAGAATTGCATAATCCTCATGTGCAGTCTCCCCAAGACAAACTGCTCGATGAAGGAAAGAGTTCCTAGGAGGCTCATCCATTCCTTGGCCAAACACTCTGGGAGAGAGAGAAACTTGTGTACTGTTCACAGGCATGTCTCTACCCTCTTGAGAGAAGGAAAAGCCTGAAAAAGATGAGAATTCAGTGTCATCCTTAAATATACTATCCGTTGGGTTGGGAATAGTTGCAATATCCGAAAATTGATCAGAAGTCATAGTTCCTGAGCCAACATTTAGGTCTTCTGAAGGTCTTTCGTGCAGCTTACTGCCGACGGTGAGCGGAGCTACTTGTCCAGTTACAGAGCGATGTTGACACACCCATGAGATACAGCCAATCTATTAGAGGAGCCAGAATGGGGTGAAAATTTGTGGTGTTGTTGTTAGCCTGAAACAAAGGACCTGAAATTCAAAAACTTGATCCCAGAAGACAAATCTGAGGTACTTCCTAGAGTCGGGATGTAAGGGGACATGGAAGAACGCATCTTGCATGTCTATGGAGACCATCCAGTTCCCTCGACAAATGGAAGCAAGAATTGACCAATTCATCTCCATTCTGAATTTTGTCTTTAATACAAAGACATTTCGTGCGCTGATATCTTGCACTGGTCTCCATCCACCTGATGACTTCGGGACCATGAAGAGGCGATTATAAAAGCCTTTGGACTCCAAATCTGTCACTCTTTCTGCCGCTTCTTTTTAGTATGAAAATTGTTGTTTACCATAATCATAGACTATTGTGTTAATAGTTGTATCAACAAACCATAACAAATTCTACATTACTACACAAAAATTTTAATCATAAACCCTGTATACAAGATATATTAAGTAGACTGTGTTTAACTGACCCAAGCATGAATAGAAAAAAAAAGTACAGTAGTCTGTGAACTTCTCTAAGAATAACTTAATGAGCCACTAGGCTATCCATGATTATTTTTCTTTAAATACTACATACACCAAAATTGGTATAAACCAACCAAGAATACACCTACTTAAGGTCCATGAGTCCCAAATTATGATAATTATGGCAAAACTGCCAGCAAAACAAGGAAATGAAGACTAAACAAGTAAAAATATGCCCTGAAGTTTCTTTGGCACAATTGAGTTTTCTGTATAATGCATAAAGCTGTATAAAACCATCAGCTATGACTGGTAGCATTACAGCTACTCACCCCATATAGTAGAGAGAGGGTGCATCCCATGCTTCCGGAATGTGCTGCCAGATGCACAATTTATGGCTAACTTTAACCTTAAATAAAATAAATACTACTGAGGTTAGAGGGTTGTTAATTAGGAGTATGTTTGATGACTGAGGTGTGGATGATCAAAATACTAATTTCAAGCCCTCTAGCCTCAGTATTTTTAGATCTGAGGGTGGACATAATAAAGTGTGGACTGGACGGACGGAAGGACAAAGAGCAGCACAATAGATTTTTTACAGAAAACTAAAATAAAAGTAAAAAATCTTTTATGAAAAAGCAAGAACTGGTCTAGTCTTAAGGAGCAAAGTAAATATGTAGGTCTGTTTAGACTGGCAGACACACTTAGTATTACCATTTTCTGCCGATAGAAGGACTCAGGTGATATGATTAGCAGACAGCCAGCTGGATGCTTCCTCCAATTTTGAGCATGTCTGGAAAGAGTTGACTTACCTGATGGAGGCTTGTAGAATAATGTGATCTTGATGCACAAATACACAATTTCTACATCATCTTGAATGCTATGATATGGTTCTCAATGGATCACTTTAATTATAAAACAAATTGCATTCAACTAGGTGACAGACTTTTCCAATGCTATGCCTTGAAAGAGATACAGTGTATAAGATGTCATAGATCCCTCCACGTATTTTGTCTCAACTGGTGTCAATCAAACAGAAACACAATACTACAATGCAATCCCATACATTTTAGCAAATTCCTGATAATCTGTATTTTCCCTAGCTATACAAACCTCATAAATGGACATATTTCAGCAACAGCTGGTTTGGTCATTGAAGATTGGTAATAAGGTAGTTGATGGTGGCTTCATGAAAGATTTCAGGACTTTACATCTGGGAAAATGAAAAATATCCTGAATTTGCAATTGTGTTTGCTAGAATATAACCTTTGTTTTTGAATATGGTGGCTCTCTCTTTAGGTGGAAGGTTCTGTCTCATGGAACAAAACTGGCAATCTTCAAATGGTCTCGGTATCTGATAGTATTGGCAACTTCAAACATATGATCTTACTGCAGTGCCAGGTGAGTAGCAACAAAAATTCTGAGGGCTGTATACCTAACTCCTCAGAAAGAAGGACTGGAAAAGAGCTCTCTTTGTGAGGAAGATGACCGAACCCTGTCCATACCTTAGAAGGAGTAACAGAGGGATGGGTAACCGCCATCAAGGGACGGTGAAACTAAGGGAATCATGACAGATTGTCTAACTGAAGTTGAGCTGAAACTGCAGTGGGTAAAATTGGGGATACCTATAAAAATCAGGGACTACTAAAACAAGATGTCTCCCCTTTTTCTGCAATGTCTGAAAGAATAGCTAAGAAACAGAGATCATTCATGGTCCCCTACAGGAGGAGGAAGAGGAGGAGGAGGAGGAGGAGGAGGAGGAGGAGGAGGAGGAGGAGGAGGAGGAGAATACAGTACTTCTGAGCCATTCAATGGGAGAGAAGCCTGATGTTTCTAGTTACGAGAAGGGTATGTGCTTCTTGTGACAGGCAGTTGGGACCAAGTATTGGCTGAACAGCGGGAGAAGAGGTGATGGCAGAACTGTACCTTTGCCTCTGTCTTGAGTATCTAAAGAAATAACCAGCCAGGAAGCAGAAGCTAGATTTACAACATGAAGTCCCTACAGAGGAGCAGGGAGTACTTTCCATTTATCACAACAAAACCCTCGGGTCTTGTTACCTGTACCAGACAGACCAACTGTGAATCAGTACTTGGTTAGGATTCCTCCTAAAACAGGGGAATGGAAAACATGAAGAAATGGAGCAGCAACAGTAAAAGTACTTGTTTCTGCAACTGGGTTGATATTCAAAATGCAGAGTAAGAGATCAGGTAGCAAACCAAAAAATCCTTCAGGGAAAGGAACCCATGACTCCCAAATAAGGCACCCAGTCATACAGAGGTTACCTGAAAATGTGCATATCTATGAAGGGGTGTATGGAGAATTAAGGGGTGAATCAATACTGGACAGATACAAACAGGGAATAGGTCAGGGAGGGGAAATGAGAGAGGATGCCTGTCTCCTACTGCCAACAAATGCTTCAGGAAGAAGGATTAGGGTTCTGGGTTTAGCAGAATGAGAGATAGGCAAGGTCCTGATGACAATCCCCACCATGACAGGTTTAGTGGTATAGTGGAAATACAAAGGAAAATTAGTAATCACACCATCACAAGAAGTCAATACTAAAGAACAAGGTTTTTCACATCACTTCACAAAAGCAATTAGGAAAGGCCTGCTTTCCATTACAGCAAGAAGTATACTGTTGAGAATAAAAACAATTTTGTGAATGGAATATGCTCCATTTATTACCGCAGATTTAATTAAAACAACTTGAGTATGATCCTGCTTGGAATGATAAGCCTTACTGGGGTTGAGTCTGCTTTTGAGACAATGCAGAGCTAAAGAGCTATAAAGGAGTTCAAGCAGTTGATAATGAGACCCGTCCTAGTTGGTTAGGAATTGTTGACAACAAAGCACACAGTAATAAGATCATGGCCACTCAAAGGACTGTCAAGATGAAAATCGAGACAAATTTCCTGATTTCCAGACCAGGTAATCAACCGCTTCCAATGCAGAAGGGTGCCTCTGGATTGAAACCCAGGGTATGCTAAATAAAGGGCATCAAGTGTTGAGGAGCCACTCTGCTAAGAGAACCATGATAATGAGTGTCTGGTGAGACAAAGACACAAAGTCAGTTGGTTCCACTGCCTGATATAACCAAGCAGGAGCATGAACAACCTGTCCCTTGTGGAGCACTACCAAGGTTAAGCAAGCACAATCCAGGAGAGACCAAGGCTGAGCAAGTTCCTGAGCTAAGGGTAGTCTGGGCCAGTACTGAGCAGTGGTACAGTCATGCCCAGGGACATAACAAATCATCTCCAAGAAATAGGACAGCCAATAACAATCCAGGGAAGAACCGACTACCGACTATCTTTTTGTAAGGAGAAGGGAGGAGACTGATCAGATGTTAGAGCTGAGCAGAAGTCTAGGGATGAGTGAACTCGTGCCCTAAAGATCAGCTACAGTTAAGAGCAACTTATGACCAATTCACTTGCTTACCCACTGACCCCACTGATAGTTTATTAGTTTATTACTGTTACTTTTCTGTAAAGCAAATTGGATGCTGTTATCAAACCTATTGAGTTCGTCTAGAAAAGTTTCTATTTCACTTTTATCACCTGGAATGGCAAAAATATCATCCACATATCTCCACCAACCAATCAGTTTTAAGTAAGGGACATTAATATTTGAACTAGATTAGTCTCAAAATATTTCATACAGATGTTAGTGAGTATTGGTGATAACGAGGACCCCATAGTTACTCCATATAACAGAAGTATACTTGTCCCTCAAACGCGAAGTAAGTATCACTAACACACAATTTAACCAACTCAAAGAAGACACCTATTTCTATGTTTGGATTGAAAACGCCCTCATTCTGTTTAGTCTGAAGAAATTCTAATACAGGCGGTCCCCGGGTTACGACGGTTCCGGCTTACGACGTTCCGAGGTTACGACGCTTTTTCTTAAATATTCAATGGAAATTCCGTCCTGGGTTACGACGCTTGTTCCGAGGTTACGACGCTGACGCTTCCGACGCTCCGAGTTAACGACGCTTTTAAAAAACGCATGCTATGATAACAACCTTTATAGTTTAGCACAGTACATAATAAAAATATGTTTTGGTTACATTACAACAAAAATTTTGAGGTTATGATGATTTTTGACACTTTTTTTTTTTTTTTTGTATTTTTTGAATTTTTTTACTGACGCCGCATATGCGGAACTAGTTTGCGGGCGAATGAATACACTAGCTTGGGATGCGCAGTTTAAAACAGTCCAAAAGCGCAAATATAATGAAAAATCATTGCTTGTTTCCAGTACATAATTAAAAAAACTAAGTTTCTGGTTAGATTACAACACAAATTCCAAGGTTACGACGTTTTTGTTATGCTTTTTAAACGATACCTCATATGCAGAACTAGTTTTTGAGCGAGGTGCATAAATTAATTAACGCTATTAAACTGTATGGTAAATTGACCCGAACAACGACCTCGGACGGTCCGAGGACGCCAAGCGTAACAATACGAAAGGACGCCACTTCAATCGCGTGCCTGCCTGCATTCCACTAGGGTTGTGCTGAGACGTTGCTGAAATTCCTTGCCATTTTCGCAAATTTACAATGGCTCCTAAACGCCAAAGTACTTCCTCCGATGATAGTTCATCCAAGAAGAGGAAGGTCATCACGATGGAGGTCAAATATGACGTGATAAAGCGTTCGGAGAAAGGAGAAACTAACACCGAAATAGGCCGTTCTTTAGGCTTGAGCAGGACCACGGTGGTAACCATTGTGAAGGATAAGGAACGTATTCTGAAGCATGTTAAGGATGCTGCACCGATGAAGTCAACGGTGATAAACGAGAAGCAACGTAGCCAGAGCATTGTTGAAATGGAGAAATTGCTCATGATCTGGCTGGAGGACCAGAACCAGCGACGTGTTCCGGTGAGCTTAAGTGTGATCCAGGAGAAGGCTAGAGCGCTGCATGAGGCAGTAGTGAAAAAGTTTGGCGAAGGTCAGTTGCTGGTGGTGAATTTTCCGCGAGTAGAGGTTGGTTTAACCGTTTTAAGGCTCGTGCAAATTTGCATAATGTGAAGCTGCAAGGTGAAGCTGCTAGTGCTGATAGCGAAGCAGCAGAAAGTTTTCCAGGTGGTTTGGCTGAGATAATTAAGGATGGTGGTTACACGGCTGACCAAGTCTTTAATGTGGATGAGACTGGATTATTTTGGAAAAGAATGCCAAATCGAACGTACCTTTCCAAGGAGGAGAAGTCAGCACCTGGCCATAAAGCTGGAAAGGAGCGACTGACTTGCTGTTTGGGGCCAATGCAAGTGGGTGATTTGAAACTGAAGCCCTTGCTGGTGTATTTGGCCAAGAATCCCAGGGCTTTCAAGGGCATTTTCAAGAGTCAACTCCCTGTGATTTGGAAATCTAACAAGAAGGCGTGGGTTACCTTAATGGTCTTCGAAGATTGGTTCAATGACCATTTCGTGCCAGCAGTGGAGCGGTTATTTGACTTCGAAGGGTCTGCCTTTTAAGGCCCTCTTAGTCCTGGACAATGCCCTGGTCACCCTTCAAATTTGAGCGACATGCATCCTAATAATGTGAAGGTGGTGTACCTCCCACCCAATACCACATCGCTGATACAGCCAATGGACCAGGGAGTAATAGCTAATTTCAAGGCTTACTACCTTAGAAGGACCATACGTTTTTGCTTTGAGGGCCATAGAAGCTAACAAGGAGTTGACACTGAAGCAATTCTGGAAGGGCTACAACATTGCAGATGCAGTGAAGAACATTGCAAGTGCTTGGGACGAGGTGAAGACGACCACTTTAAATGGGGCCTGGAGGAAACTGTGTCCACAGTTTGTGCACAGTTTTGAAGGCTTTGACCAGGCAGAAAGACGTCGAGACCTGTGACGAGGAAGATCGTAGGGCTAAGCAAGAGGCTGCAACTAGATCTTGAACCTGATGATGTAACAGAGCTGCTGGCATTCCCATGGAGAGGAATTGTCTGCAGAGGACTTACTAGCAACTTGAACAACAAATGATTGAGGAAGAGGAGCGGCACCAGAGCCAAAACCCAGGTCATTAACTGTGAAAGGCTTGTCAGAGGGTTTTACTCATCTGGAGAGAGCCTTGGCTTCTTTGAGGCAGAAGACCCTAACGTTTCTAGGTTTGACAAATCAAGAGAGGAATCATGGATTTGGTGACTTTCTACAAGGAGACCCTGAAGGAGAAGCAGACGAAGAGAAGTGTGCAGTCCAGGCTTGACACTTTCTTTCACAAGTCTCCAGTACCACCACCTCCCACTCCTAGTCCTGGTAAGGAATTCTGAACTGTTTTACTAATTTATGTGTTTACATAGTGTACATATTAAAATGTGTTAATTTTTTAATGTAACAACTAAATGTAAGAGTAAATTGTAACTTCATTAATTTTCATCATTTGTAATTTTATTGCAGAAGTGGTGACAGTTCCAGATCCCCCTGTACTACCTGTGACAGTTCCAGATCTCCCTGTACTACTGTGACAGTTCCAGATCTCCCTGTACTACCTGTGACAGTTCCAGATCCCCCTGTACCTGGACCCTCTGTATCAGCCCGCCCACCTGCACGTGTACAATCAGGTAAGCAATTTCATTTTTCTCATTTTCATGTTGGAAATTGTTTACACCCTACATACATACGTACACTAACTTACATAGTGGTACAATGTGTTTGATGTTGCATAACCTTATTATTTTTTTTTTTTTTCCATTTCAGACCCCTTTGATAGTGACAGTGACCCAGATGACCCTGAGCCTTTCCATGGTTTTTTGATGCCTCGCCCTATACATCAGGTAAGGAATCCTTAACAAATTTGTATAAAATGTTTTATAAATTGCTAATAGAAATTTTATTAAAGTGTAACATATGCTACAATTACATCCACCTTATAATCATATTTATGTACCCTATCATTCTTTCCAGATGTAGATGTTGCCTCATCAGTTGATACGAGTATCACCTCTCCAGAGCCCAAATCAGTTGATACGAGTAGTATCACCTCTCCCATTCCTTCAGGTAAAAGATTCTTCATTTTTTATATTGAACATACGTATTACACACTACATATGTCAACAGTGAATACATGTGCAGTAGTTACAGTAGTAGTAACTATCATTTTATATATTTTTTATCATTCCAGACTCCCAAGCACCTGCCCATCCCACTCCATAGCCCAGCCACCCACTCTCATGTACCATATGGCCATCCCAGTAAGCAAGCCAACCACTAGAATTTGGTAAGGACATTTTTTTTTATTAATGTTTTAATATTACATATGTAATAACCATGTTATGTATGTAACATACATACTATAATCATATGTATTACATTATCATTTCCAGACTGGCATGCACCTGTGACTTACATAAACCAGACCTCTACATAGCCTACATGTCTTCATTTTGCTGAAGGTAAGGAATTCTCAGTTGTGTTTAATGTTTGCATACGTACAATAAATTGTACACCTAAGTGGTTACATACTGTCCTTTAATATTAATTCTTCATTCAGACTGCCCATCATCCTAGCCTGTTATCTGTGATAAAGCACACTGAAGTTAGGTTTGGAATGCATCCTTATCATGGAATGCTCTACACCTCCCACCTGCCATCTCCCACAACCTAGGTACCAGCTTTGGAGACTCACTAAAAGTTGGTAAGTTATTGTAGGAATTTTCTAATTAAGTTTTATACTACATGTTATATGTGATATTAAACCACTGTATGGTGCATATTACTGTATGTAACCCTTACTATGCATAGAGTACTTACTGACAAATTATTTTTTGTAGCATTCCAGAACCCCCTGAATGATGTAGGCTATGGGGCCACATAAGACTTTGGTCCATCCCATGGGTTACGTTGAATGCCAAATTTAAACTAAAGGTAAGGAAATTAATTAACATACATTAACTCTTTTAGTACTCTTGATATATCTACAGTAATTAACATATGCATTCACAACTTTCTGTAGTGTATATTTTATCACTAATTTTGTTACTTTTTCCTTCCAGAAACCAACATTTTTCACACAACTCCAGGTTGTTACTACAAGTGTCATCAAGGGATAACTACTACAAGTAGAAGCACCATTTTTGGATGGAAAAAACCCTTCAGGAAAGTATACGTATCACATGTAACATGTAGTGTAACAAAGTATGAACAGTAAAGGTTTTTACATACAGTAGTACATATTACATACGTACATAACTTTTTTTACAGGAATTTCCAACCAAGTTTGATTATGTACATATGTACATGTTATAAACCACTGTACGTATGTTACTGTATGTTACTTACTAAACAGTTTATGTAACTTACTTAACCAAATACATAACATGACTTAACTTTGATACTTTTTTGGTACATTCCAGAAAACCAGGACCCCCTCCATGATGCAGGCTATGGGGCCACATAAAACTTTTTTTGGTCCGTCCAAAGGGTTACTACATAACATAAAGGTAAGGAATTATACATAGTAGTAAACATACATTAAGTAAGTTTTTTTTTTATACGTACATACTAAAAAAAAAAGTGACCAAGATCTTCTCAACATGGATTAAGTGATCAAGGTCCCTCATGGAATTGGTACTAGGTACACTCCCTGCCCTGAACAGGGGGGTGTAGACCAATCAATTTCCATTTTCAATAATGCATACCAGTTGATATTAACCACTGTATGGTGCATATTACTGTATGTAACTTACTATGCATAGAGTACTTACTGACAAAATTATTTTTTGTACATTCCAGAACCCCCTGAATGATGTAGGCTATGGGGCCACATAAGACTTTGTCCATCCAGGGTTACGTTGAATGCCAAATTTAAACTAAAGGTAAGGAATTAATTAACATACATTAACTAAGTTTTATACATGTTATATATGTGATATTAAACCACTGTATGGTGCATATTACTGTATGTAACTTACTATGCATAGAGTACTTACTGACATACTAATATTTTTTGTACATTCCAGAACCCCTGAATGCATGTAGGCTATGGGGCCACATAAGACTTTGTGCATCCAGGGTTACGTTGAAAAGACAAATTTAAACTAAAAGTAAGGAATTAATTCCCATACATTAACTTTTTTACTCTTGATATAACTCAAAGTAAGGATTATAAACTAAAAGTAAGGAATTAATTAACATACATTAACTCTTTTACTCTTGATATCTATAATTTACATATTGCATTCAGGACTTTGTGTAGTATTTTGTACTAATTGTGTTTTATACTTTTACCTTCCAGAGCTACCAAGACTGGGATTTTTTAGTGTACTCCAGGATCTAACAAATACTACTACGAAGTGTACAGTGCATAATATAGTGTTTAGTGTATAATCTAACCTAAGGATTAAGTGTAGTACATTGTGCTTTTTAGTGTCACAAGAGGTTTAATAAAGATTATACCTTCAAGAACCTCCAGTGCCATTGAAATAACCACACTACACATCATGCAATCTACTTGCATGTCAGTCACACAGGTAAGGTCTCTAACTTTTTCTTAGTTTAAGGCATATTTCCAAGTGTCGTTCCGGCTTACGACGATTTTCGGCTTACGACGCGCCGCCTCAAGAACGGAACCCCCGTCGTAACCCGGGGACTGCCTGTACTTTATCTAAGGGGACACTAGTGAATATAGCTACTATATCAACACTAACCATGTGTCCCTTTATATTCTTTTTCTTAACTTTCTCTCTGGAATCTACTGAATGTTTAATATGTGATTCTGAAAATATACTTACACTCATACCCCTTCATACGAAAGTCCCTATGTACGAAAAATCCAGGTTACGAAGGCAAAGACAAAGATTTTTTTACTTCTGTGTACGAAAATAATTCAGGTTGCGAAAGGGTAAACTGTAAAGTCCGAGATTCGCCCGGGCTGCCGAGAACAATTTTAAAACTCGCATGCCGCTAACTCAGTAGACTCGCCACCACCCTCCCGCTCTCTCATTGGTTCTTGATGCTAGCTACTGCCATAAGATCCTGCTCTCCTATTGGTTATGCATCTATGTAAGGGAGTTCCTCAACCATTTCATTTCGGCAGCGTTATCGTACACATGTGGAATTCGTTCATTCACGTAGATTTCGTTCGTTAACATAAAGTGTTAGTGATTTCGCTTTCGTTGTACTGTAAATTACTTTATCGTGTTGTGTGAGAACTTAATTACTTACATTATTAGCAATGGGTCCCAAGAATGTTGCTGAAGTTCACGAAAAGAAGAGGATGCTTTCTATGGAGACGAAGATGGAGATAATCAAGAAGTGTTAATGTTTTCTGCCATTTGTTAATGTGTTTTGTAAAGATGAAATTTTCATTATTAAAATGAAGTTTTATTGTATACTTACCGAACATTATAGAGCCGTGATTTTCCACGAGCGGCAGGATACTAAATTCAAATTTAGCGTGTCGGCGTCGCCAACACTGGTGGTGATGACGTCATCTCCCTCCTACTCGCGGGAGAACCAGGTACAACTGCCCAGGTGAATCCAATTCTTTCTGCCCGTCCGTCCCACCTAAGGGGAGGAGGGTGGGTATAATCATAATTGGTTCGGTAAGTATATACAAATAAACTTCATTTAATAATGAAAATTTCATTTTTTATTGTAGTGTCTTACCGAACAATTATAGAGCTGATTACACATTCATGGAAGGTGGGATTCAGTGGACCACTAGTATTTTTAAATGGTTACATTTATTGCATTACCAGTAAACACTCAAGGTGTCTGTTGTACCTTACCTTGTAAGAGAGCTACAGCAGACTGTTACTGCCTCTGGTCGGTGCTCTTCTTACTATTGTAGAGGAATTGGAATTTGACCAAAGTTAGCCTCTACAGGAGTGGAATCCTTCCGTAGTTCAAGCGAGTCAAGGCTGACTGACGGAGGATAGTAACAACAAGATTGCCCGGGGTTGCCCTGGGCTAAGCCTCAGAAATTCAATCATACAAAAAATTTGTCACCAACACCATCATTTAAAAACCATATATACCCAACCATTGTAAAATCTGACCTAACAGACTGGTGAGTATCCCAGGTACTCGGTACCCCCCAGCTTCCCTTGAACTCGACAACCTATTCAAGGTGAAAAGTTAGCATAGAGGTGACGACCCCTGTGCCGTTTCTCCCACACCATGCCAGAACCGCCACCGGACCTAACGTTTTACAATTCTCGAAAACCGTTTCTATCTCTTTGAGATAATGACTCGCAAAAACCGAATTCGATCTCCAGAACGTGCTCTGAAGAATCGAAGCTAAAGATAAATTCTTTCTGAATGCTAAAGAAGTTGCCACTGCTCTAAACCTCGTGAGCTTAACTCTCAGAACGGAAAGATTGTCGTTCTCTGACTGCGAGTGAGCTTCCCTGATAAGCTCTCTAATAAAGAACGATATAGCATTCTTAGAAAGAGGACGAGAGGGATTTTGAACCGAGGTCCAGAGCTTAGAAGATTGTCCTCTAATACCCTTAGTGGCAACAGATACTGCTTAATAGCCCTGACTGGACATAAGAGCCTTTCTTCCTCCTCATGTCCAACCAAATCAGATAAGTTCCTTACCACAAAACTCCTCGGCCAAGGATTATAAGGATTCTCATTTTTGGCTAGAAGGTCAAAGATACCGAAAATACAGCATTGCCTTGAGAGAAACCGACTCTTTTGTCTATAGCGTGCAATTCGCTGACACGCTTAGCAGAAGCTAGTGCATAAGAAAAAGTGCCTCTTAGTCAAGTTCCTGAGTGAAGCCGACTTCAAAGGCTCAAACGGTGGCCCCATGAGGAACTTAGCACCACATCTAAGTTCCAAGTCACTGTATCTTGCGGGAGCTTAGTGGTTTCGAAAGACCTAATGAGGTCCGACAGATCTGAATTGGAGGAAATATCCAAACCTCGATGTCGAAAAACCGAAGAGAGCATGGCTCTATATCCTCTGATCGTCGAAGGAGCCAGTTTCTTAGAGTTCCTAAGAAATAGAAGAAAATCTGCTATTTCTGTTAAAGAGGTCGCAGAAGTAGAGACTTTAGCACTTCTACACCACTCTCTGAAGATTCTCCACTTCCCTTGATAGAGTTTGTTAGAAGACTCTCTCCTACCACGAGCGATAGCTTCTGCTCAGCTCTTCTTGAAAATCCTTTCGCTCTGACAAGATTCCGGACAGTCTGAACTCTGTCAGAGCTAGAGCGGACAAGTTTTGGTGGAACCTCTTGAAGTGCGGTTGTTTGAGAAGCCACTTCTCTGGAGGAAGAAGCCTGGGGAAGTCTACTAACAACTGGAGAAGGTCCGGGAACCACTCTTTCCTGGGCCAAAAGGGAGCGATTAACGTTAGTGTTGACATTGCTGTGCGACATGAACTTGTTCAGCACCTCTCTTTATTAGACCGAACGGAGGGAATGCATAAGCTTCCAGACCCGACCAATCCAACAGCATTGCGTCCACCGACCAAGCTAGAGGATCTGGGACTGGAGAACAAAAGAGAGGAAGAACGTTGTTCCTTGATGTCGCGAACAGGTCTATTGACGGTCGTCCCCAAAGGCGCCAAAGTTTTCTGACAAATCTTGTTGTCCAAAAGTCCACTCCAGAGGTAACACTTGCTGTTGACGACTTAACTCGTCCGCCAAGAACGTTCATCTTTCCCGAACAAATCTCGGGACTAGCTGAACCTTCGCTTCGTTTGACCACAGGAGGAGATCCTTGGCTACTTCGTACAGAGAGAAAGACTGAGTCCCCCCCCTGTTTCCGCACGTACGAGAGAGCCGTGGAGTTGTCGGAATGCACTGCCACTACTCGACCTTCTACTAAACTCCGAAACTGTCTGAGCCCCAAGAAAATTGCTAACAGTTCCTTTACATTTATGTGGAACTTCTTCTCCTTCTCCGACCAAGCTCCTGAAAGTCCGTTGATTTCCCAGTAGGGCTCCCCAACCTGTGTCCGATGCGTCGGAAAAAAGAACTGTAGGTTCGGGATGGAGATGGGGTCGTAAATCTAACCCTTCTTCCAACCTTGCTCGAGAGAGCCACCACCTTAGGTCCTCTTTTATATGTCTGTGACAGGAAAGGTAATCGAGTCTGGTTGTGTCTTCCTGCACCAAGAGGCTCTCAGGAAAAACTGCAGAGGTCTCATGTGCAGTCTTCCCAACGTCACAATTTCTCCACTGACGTCAATTTGCCCAGGAGCCTCATTCCACTGATTGGCAGAACTTACCTTTTGTTGGTCCAAAGAAATCCCTGAACTTGTCCTCCAGAACAGCTTGAAAAACCCACTCTTCGGGACAAAAAGAAAAGCTCGAAAAACCTTGAGCATTGTCAGAATCATCCCCAAATAAAGGATGCTCTGAGAAGGAACCAACTGGGACTTCTGTTTGTTGACCAGAATTCCTAACTTTCTGGCAAGATCCACAGTTGTTCCAAGGTCCTTCATGCAACCGACTCTCTGATTCCGACCGGAGGAAGCCAATCGTCCAGATAGAGGGAGATTCTTACTCCTAATATGTGCAGCCAGCTTCCTATCGGGGATAGAACCCTGGTGAAAACTTGAGGAGCGGTCGCTAGTCCGAAGCAAAGCGCCCGAAACTGAAACACCTTGCCTTCGAACATGAACCTCAGGTACTTCCGAGATTCGCAGTACGAATGTGATAACGTCTGCATGTCAGAAAAGATAAGGGCTCTTGATGTCCAGAGAGACCATCCAATCCCCCTGTCTGATGGACTCCAGAACCGACCGAGTGGTCTCCATATGAAATTTTGTTTTCTGGACATGCAAGTTCAGGGTCCTCGCATCCAAAACCGGCCTCCACCCGCCCCCTGATGACTTGGGAACTACGAAAAGGCGATTGTAAAAGCCTGGAGGAAAACAATCCCCTTCTATCTGTTCTATCGCTTCTTTGAGAACAAGCGCTTCCACTTCTGCGGCTAGCGCCAGAAATTTGTCGAGCCCGGAGAGTATGCCTGGAATGGAATTGGCACAGGTGAGAGCGAGGGAGGTGAAACGAGAGGAATACGATAGCCGAACTTGAGTACTTGCACTACCCATGCTTTCTGCTCCACTTCTGTTTTCCCATTCCATCCCAAAAAAACATAGCCAGGCTTGGCTCCCACTGGTGCATGAAGAACCGAGCTTTCATTTGGAAGGTTTGTTAACCTTGCCGAGGCCTTAGACTGAGGTCGCCAATTCGACTTCAGCCGAAAGAAGCGCTTGGGTTTTCTCCCTCGAAAAGGCACTTGGGCCAGAGGAGAAACCGAAGGAACAGTCTCCACAGGAGCTTTAGGTCTCTTAGTATACTGTGCCAGTAAATCCGAAGTAGATTTCTTATCTAGCGCAGACGAAATTGACAACACTACATCGTCTGGAAAGAGGTTATCTTTCACAAACTGAGCAAACAATAGAGCAGACTTCTGCTGGGAAGTAACCCTTTTAGAAGCAAAGGAGCACCAAAGTTGCCTTTTCTTAAGGGTACCGAAGGCGATGAGCGAAGCTAACTCATCACATCCATCCTAATGGATTTGTCCGCACAGGACAGAACACCAATCCAATCCTCCGCTAACATCCTGAGAAAGAGAAGGACAATCTTCGATCTTGGCCGCTAAAGCGCCAATAGTCCAATCAAGGAAGCTAAAGACTTCCAAAAGTTTAAATTGATTCCTTACAACGTGGTCCAACTCAGGCGCTGTAAAGAAAACTTTCGCTGCGGCGAAAGCAGATCTTCTAGAGGAGTCTATTAAACTGGAGAAGTCTCCCTGGGAGGAGGCAGAAACTCCCAGAGAAGGAGCTTCCCCAGTTACATAAAACCTATACCTCTTACGAAGCAACTTAGAGGGAGGGTAAGCAAAAAGAGCCTTCCCTAAGTCTCTTTTCATAGGACATCCATTTTTTCAGTCTCTTTCAACGAATGTCTTAAACCTAACCGCTTTAGATAGAACAAGTTTTGGGAGGAGAGGGTCTGAAGTTTTCCTCCTCATCAAAAAAGTCGAAGTTGGGGAGCGAGGAGCCGCTTTCTCAAAATAATCTGGATAAGATACCAGAAGAAATCTAAGGAGACGTGAATAACACGAGAGGTGATGAGAATCCTCCTCCTCTACTTCTTCATTCTCCGATACCGCCGAAGAAGTAGACGGAACTACAACCGGATCTGAAGGTTTCGAACCACCCTTGGACTTCATTCATCCCAGGTTGGAGTTAACATCTCTAACTGCTTGCGCAAAGGCGCCAGAGACGAATCAAAAACAGTTAACGTAGGCTTGGAAGAGCCTAAATGTTCAGCAGGAGGCGGAAAAACTACTTGCGCCTCGCTCTGGAGCCGCCGAAATTCGAGGCGAAACAAGGCGCATCAGGCGTAACAGACGAAAAAGCGCCTAAAGAAACACCCTTAGCTGCTAGCTACAGCGCTAAAACCACAATCTCTACTAGTAGATGGAGCCGAAAAAGGCACAGATTGAGGCGACGAACGAGCCGCTAACGGCCGCGGCGCAACCCTACTCTCAGGCTCCTTATACCGCTTGACTGGAGGAGGCGAAGAATCGGCGCCTGAACGCCTCTTTAAGGGACTCGAAACAGCGAATCTCGCCAAGAGCGCCGCGCGACCGGAGACGAATCGCTTGAATCATTCAAAAGGCGTCTGACCGCAACACCTTTCCAACGCTTAACCGAGCCCTGTTGAAGCGCAACAGGCTCAACAAGAGAGGCGCCTGTCTGTGGGCAAATCCCGATCGACTCCCTTGGACTTCCGGTATGTCTTCTCCCCGGTGCGGGGGAGCTGGACATTTGGACCTTTGTCTAGGAGACGTGTCAGGACAGACAGACGCACCCTCAAACTACACTCTTACCTGAACCGCTTTCTCCAAAAAACGTCTCAACTGAATTACCAAAGTTGCAAAACCGTATTCGCTAGTACCGAAAATTTCTGATCTAACCTCGATTCCAGACTGGCAATGGTGTCGGAAGAAACTACACGGGAAGCCGGAGAAGTGGGATTAGTAGGAGGAATAGGTGGTGTAGTTAAAGGAGACATAACAATTTGAGGAGAAACAGAAGGAACAGAAGCATCGCAAGACGAAGCAGAGCTAAGTCTACTTTCCCTAACCAAGCGCTGCTTTCTAATTCTGTCTTTAGCTAATTTCTCGAGTATGAACTAAAAAACTTCCATTGAGAATCAGTCCAATCACTACACTCGTTACATGTTCGATCTGCTGAACAAACCTGTCCCCTACACTTAACACATTTAGTGTGAGAATCATATTCTAACTTGGATAATCTAGTTTTACATCCTGAGATGCAAAACCTAACTCCCGACGGACTAGAATCCGACATGGCAACGCCTAAATAAAAAGCAAAATAACAACAACGCCAAAAAGAGTACTTCACCAATTCCGAAGATCAATTCACAAGAAAAAAACAAAGCGAAGCAAGTCATCCAACCGCACCGACCACCGATGTTCACCGACGCCGCGGAGGAAAAGAATTGGATTCACCTGGGCAGTTGTACCTGGTTCTCCAAGCGAGTGGAGGGAGATGACGTCATCACCACCAGTGTGGCGACGCCGACACGTAAATTTGAATTGTAGTATCCTGCCGCTCATGGAAATCACGGCTCTATAATTGTTCGGTAAGACACTACAATAAAATTTAGTGTTAATGTTTTCTGCTATTTTTTTAATGTGTTTCATAAAGTTAAGTGTTCCTGTAGATATTTCTTTTGGAGTTGGACTGGCGGGTTGGCCCCCAGCAGGTTTAGGATCTCTGTACCTCCCTCCAAGTATAAGTCTATCCTATTGTTAAGAGCAAATTTGTTCATATATGAACAAATGAAAAATTTTCTAAGAGAATTTGTATTTTTCATAGCTACAAACCTGAGGTCTTCACGTTTTACTGCCCACCTCTAGCCGCCCCTCTGTCATCTTACGACATCCTGGGTTGGGAAAGATTAAATATGAGAGCATGAGTGCATGGTCTTTGACCAGTTTTCACCCGATACATGCACACGTTTCCAGATCTCACAGATCCCTTACTTTTCAATCTCCGATTGTTTAACTGGATCTAGCTACGCGCTAGAAAATTATCCAATTGTTAAGACCTAAGGTTTGTGGCTATGAAAAATACAAATTGTCTTTGAAAATTTGTAATTTTCTTAGGGCAATGACAACGTGTGACTCTTGCAAGATAGATAAACTGAGGAAATGTAGAGAGTACATGGAATAAAGAAAGCAAGAAAATATTTGCCCTCCCTTTTATGATCAAAATTAAACAAATTACTTCAAAAATTAAAGCAAATATAAATTTGTGTATATCTTTGATAATATAAATTTGTGTATACCTTTGATAATACTGTAAAAACCAAAGTATGTAAAAATAAATTTGAAGAAGACAGTAAAGCAGATGATGTAGGGAAGGGGGAGTATACATAATTAACTGCAGCAATTTGGAGACAAATATATGGGGGAAACAGGTAGGGGAATAAGGACTAGAATCCAAGAACACAAAAAGACAGTACAGCTTATATGTGGGGAAAACAGGTAGGGGAATAAGGACTAAAATCCAAGAACACAAAAAGACAGTACAGCTTATATGTTTTTTGGGAGGGGGAAAACATAGGGGTAATAAGACTTAGAATCAAGAACCAAAAAGAAAAACAGTACAGCTCAACTCGCAGGGGAGTGCTACATCTAGGCATAATTGGGAAAAAGACCATAGGATGGATTTTAAAAACAGTAGGCTTATATACAAAAGCAATAAAATCAGCCATGGGGGGGTAATGGAAGGAGCACTCATCAGAGAGATTACAGTGATAGAAGGAAACAAACGTTTCACCTCAGAAGATCCCATAAGCCAAGCTTTGATATTAAAAGAAGCTAAGATTGACCCTTCTGACCTGGAGACTAGGTTTTCTGCCCAGCAGACTGTTGATGACCACTTACTTACCACAAGGGTTAATCCCATTGACCATCAGCTCAGGATATCAGAGCGACAAGAGGGGATTAAAAGCTCTCAAGAGAATGGAAACCAGGATATCCATCACATCAATGTCAGCTCAACAAGAAGTAGTTCCGGAAGACTGCTGGTCCTTAACCCAGTCTGACAACCTACACATCTCTTGAGAAAGGGCAACAGATAGGCCCTGAAAGTACTCAAGTGTTGAGTAAAATACTATGTAGATACTTACAAGTAAAAAAGTTATACTCAGTAATTTTGGGGGTATCTTTTCCTTCTTCAAAAGAAAACTGAAAGAAGTTTTTGTTTGGTTCAATAGGATAAACCTTCTGGCACCAACTGGAAACACGCTAAAAAAATGTCAAAGATTGTATATGCAAGGAATCTGTAGCATTTGGCATCTGTGGCATTTGGAATTTAAGGCATGGAAAAGGTGGAGAGTGGTCATCGACCATACATGAACCTTGTGAAGCATTTAGTCTTCCTCCCAACTGAGGATTACTAGAGGGCTGGCTAGAGGTGGGCAGTCAACATTGAGAGCTCAGGTTTGTTAGCTATGAAAAATAAAAATCTATTAAAAATTTGTCATTTGTTCATATACAGAACAAACCTTCACTCTTAACAATAGGATAGACTCATACTTGGAGGGAGGTATAAAAATCCAAAACAGACTGGAGATTTGGCAATCCCCAGAAATGAGTTCTAAAGAAGGGGGTCTAAGCCTGTGAGAGATTACATATATAGAAATATAAAACTTAGTCCACTGGGAGTCAATACAATGAGACATGTGCAGACTCATTGCATCCACTAAAGACAATAAGAACTAAATCTGTTCTAGCAACGAACCAAGTTAGCCACAAGAAACAGCTTTGTCATCACTCATCACTCCCCTTGCTGGAGAGAGGAGTTTGAGGCTGTTTTTTATGTTGTAAGGAACATATAAAGTGCTGTAGTGGTACGGGTGCAATGCTCACCTGCATCAAGCTCCAGTGTATGATGTGTGTATTCTTCAAACTGCCTGTAAGTATGATGAAAGGAGAAAAAGGAAAGTAGAGACCGGTCATTTCTCTCATTCCCAACTCCACACAATCATCTTAGGCAAGTTACAAACTGTCCCGCTAGGGGCACCAGATGAGATACGCTTGTTGAACAGCCACCAAAGGACCCCAAGGAAAAAGTGTCCAAGGATCTGTGGGCAACATACTTCAAGTAGAGGAAAGTGTAAGTGGTTTGATGCATTCAGGAACCAGCATTCAAAATCCTATGAACAATTAAGTTCTTCTAAAAAGCCAGGGAGGAACCTCATCCTCTGGTGTCATGAGCTTCTGCATGCACCTAATGGGTGACAGAACTTGACCATGAGGACTAGGCTTGCACATTCATCTCGTGTAGTTAAACGATAGGGTATTCTAGGCCACCTCTTTCTTGACCTGGCTTGTGTTAACATAATGTCTATGACACCTAAGCTCTAGGTGACAAGCCCTTCAGATACAATGCAGTATTTTGATGGGTCAAAGCACACTCTTGAATGGTTACTGATAACAAACTCCATGCTGTAAGGAATGGAAAAGGAGGCAAAGCTGTCATCGTGAACCATGGGAATCTGGATCTAGCCACAAATTCCGGGACAAATTTGAAAACTACTGACCCCAATCCTTTCTAAGTCTAAGTCATACCAACCCTTCGTGAGTCTAAGTCATAAGACTGACTCTGGAGCTCTCCAAATCTTCCAAGAAAGCCAAGGTCAGAAATAAAACTGTCTCCAAAGTCAGTTTACTGTAAGACGACTGATGCAAGAGCTCGAAGGAGCTTGAGTGAGACTACTCAGAACCAGAGTAATGTCCCGCGTAGAAGGTCTTAGTTTTCTAAGTGAACAAGACCGCCCAAATCTCTTGAACCACAAAGAGAATTCTCAGGGCTAAGTGATGCCCATATCCTTCAGATGAAGGATAAGTCAGCCCTGTAGCCCCTCGGCAGTATAAAAAGAAAGAATTTCCTCTGTTCTGAATATCCACAACTTGTCTAATGAACAGAAATTCTGATTGGAGAGAAATCATTTTGATGACACCAATCACAGCAGCAGATGGCTCATCTTGTATACGGCTGACCAGGATCCTCTGAAGTAGCCTTACATCTGAGTGGCTGCTCTGCATGAAAGATCTCTTGCTTAAAAGAGAAACTGAACAGACTCCAGTCATAAAGAGATAAAGATCCTACCTGACTGGTGATATCTCTACACAAGACTGGTGAAGAAGGTTGTGCTAAGGTGGAATCTCTCTCGGCCACTGGGGCCACAAGGAGCTACTAGGGTCATCCTAAGACTCTGGAGACTGACAATGGGAGTTCCTCTTCAATCAACCCATCTGGATACGCTCCTGTACTTGGACGCCTCCTATGATGGTTGGGGTGCTCATCTTGAAGAGTTTCTGGCCTCAGGAACATGGAGAGCACAGGACAAGCAACTCCCCATCAATGTGATGGAGTTGAAGGCAGCTTTCCAGGGTTTTCAGGACATTCAAGAGAGGGAGGTGGGGCACTTCATTGTTCAGCCTCCCAGAATGTTCCCAGTATGTTCAGGTGAGATTCCTCTCCCCAACAAACAGATCTGAGACCATGAACAGTAGACCTCTAGCTCTCAGTTGAACCCTGTAGCGAAGAGGTCTAACATGGGTCTTCTCCAAGTAGACAGAGGAGACAATAGTATGACCCAAGGGGACATCCTACGATAATATGCTCTATGCAGATACATTCTAAATATCCTACTGTTAACTTATGCACTGACTAAGTAATTGCACTGTACACAGGGGAGGGGAGATGTCCTCGCGCTCCCAAAGGAACGTGCATTCCCAACAGAGGAGATGTCCTATGAGGTGATCCCCTATGATGGATGTACGTTCAGTGTGCTACTCATCAGAGGAGGCATCCTATGATGATAGGGCAAGCCTTTGGGTATCCACGGCAAACTGACTAACCACCAACTTACAAATATGTAATATTAAAATAATAAGCACATAGCAGAAAGCAGCAATGGAAACATGTAGACTTAACATGGCTGAAGAAAAATCGATTGTGTTGCTGACAGATGAATGAGCAGTACCCCACCCGTTACCTACCTGCCACCATTATCTACCTTGTTACCAAGATTCAATGACGTGCAGTAACCAAAGAATGCCCATATAAAAAGATAGTTTGTATTCTCATAATAAACAACTGCAAACAATTATTTTCAAAATATTTGAGTGATCATGCAGGAATAATGCACTGGTGATTTCTGAATTTATTGGCTCTTCACCAATAAAACTAGATCATACAGGAAAAAATATAAGGTGACTCTCCAAAGTTTTTTTTCTCTTGACTGGATAATACATAGCATACTGTTATCATAAGAACAATAAACAATCTGTTAATAATTTTAACTGAATGATACTCAGTACTTCTCTCAGATGGTTGGGGTTCCAAATTCAAAAACAAAATAATTTGTGTTCTAGTGCGATGTAGTAACCAATGACATGAACATAATATATTAAGGATGAGACGGTTACTTATAAAAAGATAATTTACAACAGTCACTGTACTCTATTTAATGTTAGAACATATTCAATGTACGTTTTCTGAAATTCCTAATTACAAATAATTGTATCGATTTCCATTTGTAAAATCTATGGTTCTGTTCACAGAAACTTTAATGAAGTATCCATGAAACCTGTAATAGTGCTATGCCAACAAATATACAGTGCACCATGCTCATTTGCGTTTGTATCAAATGCAACAAACCTTTTGTCAAAACATGAGGGGAATGTTATACACATAATGCTACGCAAAAATAAACTTTGAGATTGCCAGTTCACATTTCCGTTACATACTATATTATCAAAATACTATTAGATACTGCATTATCCTTCACATTTCATGACTGAAAACATGAAACAAAATAAAGCTTACAAAAATCTTACTCACCATCTGGATCACGACCACCCCTATTACTATAGTGATGGCCATGGTAGTGATGCCCATGGTAATATCCAACATAGTAGAATCGGCGTCCGCCTACATAAGACCATCGACTGGGTGCACCAAACTTCTGGTAAGTCCGACCCCCACTAGTCCACGACCCTTTGCCAACACTACTAGAACCACCATAACTGGAACCAGAACCCCTGGAGGAGGATGAGCCTTTACCTCCACCCCATCCCCATGATCCACCACCACCACGAGACCCTCCCCTTGATCCACCTCCTCTGCCACCGCCACCTCTGCCACCTCTGGCTTCAGTCTCGGTAGTTAGATACAGCAATAGCACTGAAAATGAAAACACAACTCAATATAGAAAAAAGTCTAAACATAATGTCTACACATGAATGAATATCACACTATAATATGAAATTAAGTTTGCACAACTAAATCACCACAGTATTAAATGACCTTAAATGAAAAAGAAAAGACCTTGGTTAGGAAAAAACTACACTAAAGTAATTAAAAGTGAAGGATAAATACCTACTCCTGAAATTCCTCCAAGCAAGGAAATTTCCCAACAAACAATGAAATGTGGCAAATGAGACTGTGCAAAGTATAACTGAAAGATGGTGTTGAGCAGCCCTACATACCTACAAGAAATGATACCAACAAAAATCAATTTTTAAAAGTAAATTTATTTCTCTTATGTAATATAAGCAAAACCAGCATCTTTAATAGGCGTATCCTTCAACACAAGCTGGAATTAATTGAAACTTGCTAACAAAGTATTTTACTTGGGGGAGGATGGTACAAGGGTGAGAGGGGGCAGGGGAAACCATATTTCCCTGCATTTACCAAGCACTTCATCTCCAGCATTTGGGACTAAACAGGGCAGCTAAGGTAGGATAATGATAAAAGGCTCTGATCTGTATACCTAGGAAAAATATAAATTACTACTTTGTATGCAGATCGGAAGGGATCTCTCAGCTAACTAACAAGGTAAATTTCCAACCAGAAATGTCATGTTCCTGGTCATGATAAGGCATCAGTGAATCCTGTAGCCTACGTATATATTCATTCTGGCATAGGGATCACAGTGCCACAGTGCCCTAAGCCCATGCAAGGTGTGTCAAGGATTTTCCTTGTAGGGTTGCAACCCGAAAAAATAAACTTGTTTTTATAGGAAAAAAAGTTTTTTTCACAAAAACAAAAAAAAAAAAAAATAAAAAGACAATTTTTTTTATTTTCAAACATTTGTTCACATTCAGTTGCTTCCTTTACAAAAAAAAAAAAAAAAAAAAAAAAAGCTAAATTTGTTTATTTGACTAATTTAACACTGAAAAGAGAAATCTATTTGTATGAAAAATAAAAAACTAGGGAAGGTCTCAACCATCACCCACTTGAGATTATGAGTGTTTTGGGTACATAACTACATTTATATCAGTAAAATTTCAATAAGTATTACACATTTGAACATTGAAGTTTTCAATTACCAAACAAGTTAACTGTTATTTTTCAATCATATCTTGAAACCATAAGGTACTGGGGTCAATTATTTCAATTTCAATGCATTTGAATAGGTAGAGAGGTATGAAAACTATACTAATTGGCAACAGTTCCTTAAAAGTATGTATGAAACAGTATGATATAAGATGTACTATATGTGTTCAGTATGAAGGTATATGAAAAATAAATTTTTTTTAACCAATTTGTATGTCATAACTAACAAACCTTCGGTCTTAACAATAAGATAAATCTTCTAGCGCCAGCTGATACCAGTTAAATACAATCAAAGATTGTAAATGCAAGGAATCTGTGCCATCTGACAGCCAAAGCATAGCTGAGATGAAAGCACGTCATGAGAGTGCAGTTGAATCCAATGATGCATGTCTTTCTTCCAACTCAGGATGAAAAGCAAGAGGGGTGGCTAGGTGGACAGTCAATGTTAAGACCTCAGATTTATTAGTTATGAAAAATACAAATTGATTAAAAATTTTACATTTGTTCATACACGGGACAAACCTTCGTTCTTAACAATAGGATAGACTCATACTTGGAGATAGGTACAAGACATCCTAAACCAGCTGGGGGCCTACCCACCAGTCCAGCTCCAGAAGAAATAACTTCCTGAGAGGGACTGAAGCCTGTGACAAGCTAGATAAAATTATATCTAACCACCCAGACACTGAGCAACATATACACACACCTGTTCCTTCTTCTTATAAATGAGATTGCTAAAGAAGAAAATCTAAGCCTTTGAGATGTTAGATAATTGGATATCTAACACCCAGTCCACTGGGTTTAAATATAAGAGAACATGACCAGATTCATTGCATTTACGGAAGTCCAAAAGAACTAATCAGTTCAGGCAACAAACCTTGTTGGCCACACAAAATGGATTTGCTGCCACTCCTCACTCCCCTTCCTGGAGAGAGGAGATTAGCTAATGAGAAGCATATTTGCATGTTGCATGGAACATGAAAAGTGTGTAACAGTATGGCTGCAACGCTCAACCTGCATCAAGCCAGTTCCAGCATATGATGTGTCTATCCTTCAAACCACCTGCAAGAATGAAGAAAGGAGTTAAGGAAAAGAAAAGGGGCCAATCAACTCTCCCATTCCCTACTCCACAGAATCATCTTCAGCATGACACAAACTGTCCCACTAGGGGCACTGGATGAGTCATACTTGTTGAACAGCCACCACTGGACCCTAGGAAAGTGTGTCCAAGGGCCTGTGGGCAACGTTCTTCATGCAGAAGAAAGTAAAAGTGGTTTGAGGTAGTCATAAACCAGCATTCACAACCTTTGAACAGATAAGTACTTTAAAATATGTACCAGAGAGGAACATATTCCTCTGGTGCTATGCTCTTCTGCATGCACACACCATCAATGGGAGAACTTGACAATGAGAAGTCGGCTTGTCTAAACACCTCCAATCGACATCCGAAAGGTTGTACTAGGACATCTCCTTAACCTGGCCTGCGTTAAAATAGTCTACAACACCTAACCTCTAAGAGACGAGACATTCAATTAACCACGCAGTGCTTGGCGGAGACTGAAGTTTTCCAATCCTTCCATGGAAACCTAGGTCAGAAGGAAAACTGCTTAAAAAGTCAGTTTCCTGGGAGATGATTGATGCACAGGCTTGAAGGAGGTTCAGAGAGAAAACTCAGAACTGGAGTAAGGTCTCATACTCAGTAGCATAGTAAGGTCTCAAGCAGGAGGTCTGAGCTTCCAAGGTGAACAAGACCACTCCAAGCTTTTGAACCCCAAGGAGGATTCCGAAGGCAAAGAGAGGTCTGCAACCTTCAGATAAACCTAACACGAGCCAGACCTGTACTACCTTGCCAGCACCAATAAAGGTAACTTCCTGTTCTGGGAAACATTCAGATCTTGTCCACTGAACAAGAACTCTGAGTGGAGAGAAAGCCTTTTGATGTCACCAATCACAGCAGTAGATGTCACCCTGTACACGGCTGAAGAAAATCCTTCGAAGTAACAGGTTTGCATGTTTTGTTTGTTTGTTGGTATGGTCTTTTTACGCTGCATGGAACCAGTGGTTTTTCAGCAACGGGACCAATGGCTTTACATGCCTTCCAAACCACGTCAAGAGTGAACTTCTATCACCAGAAAAGGGATTTTGACGTAAGGAAAAATCTATTTCTGGGCGATTGGCTCGTGTCGCCAGCGAAATATCCTTTAAACTATTATTTCTAGGGTAAATGTACTAACACATACCAGAGAATAAATAAAATAAAGAAAAAGGTCAGTACAACTGACTCGCTCACCCTCCAAGAGGGTGTCGGTATGAACACTAGGCGAGTGAGACCACTACCACGAGCCAAAAACCAATAGAAATCTCCCACAACAAAAACCCTCCATGAGGAGAGCCGACCCACAGAGTGAGCAGCTCGTACTACTACTACTCCATCCCATGCTGCCGACTGCTGCGCCTCTGGTGGCCATCCTGAAGTTAGCAGACAATCTTGGGCGAAGGGATGGGTAGGGTGGGATTTCGCTGGCGACACGAGCCAATCGCCCAGAAATAGATTTTTCCTTACGTCAAAATCCCTTTTTCTGGGCTCAGTCGTGTCACTTGCGCGAAAATCGTACCAGAGAAATAGCACAAGATTGTAAACAAAAGTAATAAAATAAGTCAGAATAGGTCTCAAATAAAAAATAATGTAAATATATAAAAAGAATATAATTGCTAAAAAGATACAAATACACAGTGATACAAAATAGAAATATGCTTAAATTACCCTTAATTCTAAACATGTTTCTTATCATAAGGTAATTTACATATGTACAGAGGTAAATTGGCTTACATGTAACAAAATAGTATCTGTGTACAGGCATGTATCAAAAATATAATAGCAATTAAAGTAATCAAATGTAATATATAAGGAATGCATATGACTTAATATACAAAACCCGTAACCATTATAAATGAGATGTATCCCCTAGCATAAAAATAAGGGATAACATCATGAGATCAAAATCCATAATCATCTGTGAGTGTCCCTGGCAAAAACTAAGGGGCACCCACTACATCATCATAAAAGCAGCTAAGACACCAGGTGAATGTAAATGAACACGGTAGGAATAGACGAACTGTTGGGTGAAGCAGGTAGAAAGGAGGACTGAATCTTCTACTACAAATTAACTAGAGTCAGGGGAAACTATGTTTCCCGCTGCTACTGCTGAAAATTTCAGAGCTTCCAAGGACTTAAGGTAATGGCGTTTGAACACTGTCGGCGATTTCCATCCGGTATACTTTTTCAACTCATCGAAGTTCATGTGTTGGAAATAATTAATTGAGGTGGCTACTGCCCTAACATCATGTGCTTTCGGGAAAGAGTCAGGATTGGCTTGCTTAATAAAGTACAGGATTTGCTGCCTGATGCCTTTAATGGATAAAGTACCACCTTTTTCCCTCTTAAAGAGGGGACCCGATGAGGATGAGGAGGTCCTGGACAGAAAGGCTCGTAAGGTTGTAACTGGGCAAAGAGATACATCTTGTGGAAGGGGTAGTACCTTCCAAGGTTCCCACCTCATCAAAGGATCTTCATTCTTTGCTAAAAAGCTACGTTCCGGAGAAAGTAGTACTTCCCGTGGGAAGGAATTGAATATGATCCGGATCTCTGGATAAAGCCGACAGTTCTGAAATTCTTGCTCCTGAAGCTAAGCTTAATAAAAACAGGGTTTTCCTCAAGAGCATTATAAACGAGCATGTGTCATTATCGGTTTCTGAAGCCAGTTTTAGAACATCGTTTAAGAACCATGAAACTGACGTAGGCCTAACAGAAGGTCTAAGTCTAGCACATGCCTTAGGAATAGACGAGAAGTAGGAATCCGTCAAGTCTATGTTGAACCCAAATTGAAATATCTTTTTCAAGGCTGACTTGTTTGTCGTAATCGTGCTAGCTGCTAAACCTTTTTCAAATAAGGATCTGAAGAAGGATATAGCTGAATTAACTGTCATGATTCTGATATCAGATTCTCTCAAGAAGATTGCTAACTTTTTGACAGCAGCATCATACTGTCTCAAAGTTGAATCCCTTTTATCGGATTCCAAGAAGAGAATATTCTGAGGGTCAATATTCGCATCCCTTTTTGCCGCAAACTTCATGAAATCCATAAAGTTAGGGTTTTGAGAATCCCTGAGGAAGCGAACACAGTCTTCGTTTGTACTGACTGGGAGAGCCTGGGATTGGGTATCCGAAGAGGTACGAAGGCCCAGACTCCAGAATTAGGGGATACCAATTGCTCTTCGGCCAGTCTGGGGCTACTAGAGCCACTTGACCCTTGAACGTCCTGAGTTTGTTTAAAACTTTCATAAGAAGATTCACTGGGGGAAAGACATAAATCTTCTTCCAGTTGTTCCAGTCTAGAGCCAGGGCGTCTGTGGCGTAGGCCAGAGGGTCCAGGTTGGGGGCTACATAACAGGGGAGTTTGTGATTCGCTTGGGATGCGAAGAGATCCACCTGTAGCCCTGGGACTCTTTGAAGGATCCATTGGAACGAACTGTTGTCCAGTGACCATTCCGACTCTAGGGGTACTGATCGGGATAACGCGTCTGCTATGACGTTTCTCACTCCCGCTATGTGAGTGGAGGAGAGATGCCAACTGAACTTGTCTGCCAGGGAGAAGATGGCTACCATCACATGATTTAGATGACGTGACTTGGAGCCTCCTCTGTTTATACAATGTACTACCACTGCGCTGTCCAGAACTAGCTTTATGTGGGAGTACTTTGGTGGGCGTAATCTTTTTAGAGTCAAGAACACTGCCATTGCCTCCAGTACGTTTATATGGAACTGACTGAACTGAGGTGACCAAGTCCCTTGAACCTTTGAACCTGGGAATACCCTCCCCAGCCGCGTTAAGGACGCGTCTGTGTGGATGGTAATCCCTGGTGGAGGGAACTGAAGAGGTACTGACACTGACAAATTCTTGACTTTCGCCCACGGCCGAAGACGATTCTTTAGAATCAGAGGGACTGAGGATAGTTTGTCCCTGATCTGACATTTGCTCGTGAGCGCCAGATTCTGGTTAGGTCCTTCAGTTTGGCTTTCATTAAGACGTTCGTCACTGAAGCAAACTGGAGAGAACCCAGGATCCTCTCCTGAGCTCTCCTTGATGCCAGTTTGTGACTTAGAAATTGTTTGACTGACTTCGCTATTTCTTTCCTTTTGGTTGATGGAATCGACAGAGTATGGGAGGATAGATTCCATTGAATGCCAGCCACTGAAAGACTGACTCTGGAGTGAGTCTTGACTGGTCCTTTTGTTTATTCTTGAAGCCTAGATATTCCAGGAACCTGAATCACTTTCAGTGTTGGGCTCTGTTGCATTCCTCGACTGTTTCGAAGCCCAGATCAACCAATCGTCGAGATACGCTACTACCATAATCCCATTGTGATCTGAGTTGTTGGCACTACTGCTTCCGCTAGTTTCGTGAACACCCTGGGTGCCACGTTGAGTCCGAAGGGAACTACCTTGAAGGAGAATGCCTGGTCTCCTATCCTGAAACCCAGATACGGACGGAAGTGTCTTGCAATAGGGATATGATAGTAGGCGTCTGTAAGATCGATAGAGGTGGTGACTGCCCCACGGGGAAGTAAGGTCCGCACCTGTGAGATCGTGAGCATCTTGAACTTGTCGCAGCGGATGGCTAAGTTTAAGCGGGACAAGTCTAAGATATTACCCTTCTTTTTTGTGAGCCTTTCTTTGGCACGCTGAACAAGCGACCTTGAAATTTTAATCTCTTGACTCTCGCTATAGCTCCTTTCTGAAGGAGGTCCTCTGCGTACTCTGTCAATTCTTTGGAAGGAAGTTGACGGAAGGTCTGGATGGAGGTGGGTTCGTCAACAGCTCCAACCCAGGCCTTTTGACACTATGCTCTGAGCCCATTCGCTGAAGTTCCACCGATGGCGAAAGTGAAACAGCCTCCCTCCTACCTGAAGTTCTTCATTGGTTCTGGTAACCGCCTCGGCCTCCTCTGAAGTGCTTTCCCCTGTTAAAGGGGCCTCCCGATCCTCTCCCACGAAAGGAACGTTTACCTCTGCCTCCCTTACCCGAGCGGTCATACTTCTGTGAAGCTTGACTCTCGAAGGCTTGATTGTAAGCGGAGAGATGGCGTAAGAGGTGGAGGGCTGATGGCTGAGGGGATATCACATAAATTGGCTGTGATTTGAGCCTTAGAGGTGGAAGGTTGGGCTGTTTGCACTAAGGGCACCGCTGGAACTTGCTGAGGAAAGCGTGGCTGCTTTTTCTGGTAAGGGTGGAAACGCCTAGGTTTCTTCTGTCCCTTACCTTTAGGAGTTAGGTCTTGTCTCCTCTTAGCTGTAAGGCCCCAACGGTCCTTAAGGCTCTGGTTAAGCCTCGTAGCCTCTGACTGGACTTCCTTCACCATAGCTTCTGGGAAGAGATCTGCTCCCCAGATGTTAGACGAGAGCAACCTATTCGGCTCATGTCGAATGGTTGCCTCTTGTAGGACATGCTTCCTACAATTCATTCTAGCAGTGGCAAACTCAAACATATCCGACTGTACCGTTTGAGTCAGTGCTTTGGTCATGAGCTTAAAAAAGCGGCTCTGAACCATAAGCTATGGTTGCTACCGGTCGGACATAGCCATAGAGTTAATTGATCTGGCTAGTCGCGATTTTGCGTCAAATTCAGCCTGAATAAGGCTATCTGGGAGCCTGGGTAGCTTTTCACCAAACTGGCTCCATAGCACAGTCCGGTTTGAGTTTGCCAGCTGAGAAGGTGTTTGGCAAGTCCTCCCACAATTCTCCGGCTGAAGGGAGCAACGGAGATGTGGGATCTGCTTCCTTCAATTGAGGCATGGGTTCCCCCTTCTGGGCCGCTGGGATGGTAGACCTCGTGATCTTTGTCAGGAACGGGAGCGGGGTACTCTCATCCATTGTGAAAATGGTAAAGGGACTCTTGAAAGGTTGTATCCTGGTATTGGAACAATCCATGTCCTCTTAAACATCTGAGCCATTCTCTGAGCCTGTCTTGTGAATAGCAGGACGTCTCCTTAGGTACCCTATCATCCCGAACCATGGCTGAAGCTGTAAGCCTTGCGTAGCCTATGAACGGAGGCTGGAGGTCTTCGGGAAGAACTCGAAGTCCTCTATCCTTCGAGTTCCGAATTCCGGAATGGAAATGAGACCGTCTTGGAAGGGGCGTGACGCCTACTCTCCATGGATTGTTCATCGAGAACGGAGGTAGCGAGTCATACGGAGGAAGCTGAGTTCCGCTCGTATTGGGAAGTGGAGGAGAGGCTAGGGGGGGCTTCTCTCATCCGGCTATAATGGAGTCTTGGGAAGTAATCCTATCCGACAGACGAGAGATCATTTGCTCCATGCTACTCTTTAGGGACCCAACCAGGTCGCCCACCTGTTGCAACAGGCCAGCATTGGAGTCAAGGCCGGAGTTCTGCGGAGGTGGATGGGTGGCTCTGAATCGGAACTAAGGGTAGCGGAACTGGTGACTCTGCCGGGGTGCGAGATCTCTCTCTGGAGGATTTACTCCTCGAGGACTTAGAGCCGGAGCTAGAAGCTTTAGACCTGTCTGCTCCGGGATTCGCAGCGGAGACTTACGTGAGGAGGATGACGCCGAAGTCGACTTCTTACTTAGACACGACGACGTCTTAGACAAGGATTTCACTGCTTGACCCTTGACCTTAGGTCTAACCGAAGCGTCAGGAGGAGTATATAATTCATCACCTGTAAATCCTTGGAAGGATGGAGAGGTTGCAGGAGTAGAAGAAACAGTCACACCCAAGGGTGACCCTTGGGTGTCCACCCTACTTACCTCGACCAACAGGTCGTCTACACCTACCATAGGTTCTACATTAATATCTAAAGTCGCGACGTCTGTGGAGATATCCTTGGTTCTTGATCAGTTAATGAGGCAGCCAGCTGTTGTTGGATGAAGGCGATAGTAGGAGCCGCCTCTCTACTGGGTCGACGTATCCTGTCGCCTTGCCTCCGGGGAAGATTAACAGCGCCAACCGCTTCTCTAAGATGTAGGGCATACCCTTGGCGGCGTTCTTCCCAAAACCGCCGACCCAGGCCCGCAGGGTTGCCAGTGCGGTATCCTTCACTGCCGGCGCCTGGAAGAGAGGGCGTAGGTTAGATTTAAGAATCACTTAAACTAAAAACTTAAATATAACTTAAACTTAGATGCCTTAAGTTAAGTTGGATGATGAAAACTTAAGCACTAAAAAAGAGCAAGCGGAGCAGCTACCGGGAGATGGAATATTCGCACCCCTTCTAAAAGCTGGCTCACCAGATCGTACACCTATGGTACACGTCTCATGGTACCAGACCTGGATGTCCCCGTGCAGAGTCGCGCATGGAGCATGGGACCGGCAAACTTCGTGTCCACATGGGTCCTGAAGTGTGGCGGCGCATCCCGGATGCTCACAGTTGGTGGCCTGTAAGTGGGAAGACACATGAGTATCTTAAAGAATAACACTTACAGGCTAAAGGACAGAAGAACTCCGTTGCATGCCGGAGCTCGGAAAAAATTTGGGCATAACCCCCCCCTGCCCCGCCTGAATAGGCTATGATCCCGGAGATATCCGGTAAAACATGAAAGGGAGGGGGGAAAAGGTTTAAGGTACTTAAGATAAACTTATAGTTAATCTAATAACGCTTAACCTAAAACCAAACGAACCGGAGCAAGTCCAGTGCGTAGCGGAGTGTAGTAACTCAGCAATACGGTAAGGTTAGCAGGGACCCACTGTATGTTCCGGTCCACCCTACTGGGTGGACTAACAACTTCCCGCTGGATGCCAGGACTCCGATCATGAAAGGAGACCTAGCAAGGTCGGGAAGAGCGAGGAGACATACAGGCTCGAGCGAACCGGAGCGACAAGGAAGCAACGGATGGGGGGAAAGGCCAGTACCCCCATCACATCACCACCGGGCCGGACCGAGAAGCCGGAGAGGGTCGCGTCCAGTCTGGGTCTGTCCCCGTCTCCCTGGTCCCCTCCGCCTGGGGGGAGAGAGGGAGGCATGCTCGGGTATGTGGAGCGAGCGTGGGCAGACCGCCCCACCCTCCCCCGACTCTATGGAAGAGCGGAGGAGGGGGAAGGGACTGGGCAGGCGTCTGGCTGCTCGCGATCGCGTAGTGACCACGAGACGGTAAGGCTAAAATAAGACAACTAAACCTAGGACCAACCAACTGATCAGAGAGATGCTATCGGGAAGCAACTGAACTGAAAAGCGGTAGCATAGAGACCCACTGGGCCAAAACCGACTGATCAGAGAGATGCTATAGGGAAGCAACCGAACTGATGAGCGGTAGCATAGGCTCAAGGAGCCAGGACCTAGGCTAAGCCAGACGCCTAACTAACCTAACCATAACAAAATACATGGTATAATAAAATAAAATAAAAGAAAGAAAACAATAAAGTAGGAGAAAAAATCCAGGAGTGTACGACTAACCCGAAGGAAAGTCTACCACTCAAAGCTAGTCAGAGGCCGATACTAAGAGCCGGGACTAGGGTCTGGAAAGAAGAAGCCTACATAAGGTAAAAGACATGCATGCATGACAAACCTGAGTAGACAGTACCCTAAGTAAAACGGATCATAAATATAGAGCGTACATAGAGAATGGGATGTTCTAGGTATGGGAGACCGAGAACGAACCCACCACGCGGCAGAACCATGCTGCCATGCTTCCGACCCCGAGTTCGTATTTATACCTAAAAAACGGCAAATACTAACCGAGGGCCGGAAAAAACCAACTAACCATAAATACTGAGTACTTAACTTAGCTGCTGCAATAGCTGCACGCTCCATTATAGATAAATCCAACGAAAGGGCACAAAAAACACAGAAAGAAAAATATCACGTCTGCTCGTGAGATGCTAACTGAAAAGGATGGCCACCAGAGGCGCAGCAGTCGGCAGCATGGGATGGAGTAGTAGTAGTACGAGCTGCTCACTCTGTGGGTCGGCTCTCCTCATGGAGGGTTTTTGTTGTGGGAGATTTCTATTGGTTTTTGGCTCGTGGTAGTGGTCTCACTCGCCTAGTGTTCATACCGACACCCTCTTGGAGGGTGAGCGAGTCAGTTGTACTGACCTTTTTCTTTATTTTATTTATTCTCTGGTATGTGTTAGTACATTTACCCTAGAAATAATAGTTTAAAGGATATTTCGCGCAGCGACACGAGCTGAGCCCAGAAATACACATCTCTAACTCGTCAGTGGAATGCCCGAGAATCGAACTCGCAGTCACCAAGGTGGCAGGCCAAGACCATACCAATCATGCCACTGAGGCGCTAACAGGGTTACATGAGAGTCGCTGTTTTGCAGGAAAGATCTCTCATAAGAGATACTAGATCAACTCTATACATGAATAAAGACCCTAGTGATTGGTGGCATCTCTCTACAAGAAACTGGAGAAGAAGGTTGTACTAGGGAGGATTCTCTCTCCACTACTCAACTTTGGGTTAAGTAGTTACTAGGGTTAACCAAAGACTTTTGAGCTTGACAAAGGAGTAGCCCTTAAATTCCCGGCCCCCATATTGTTCATGAACTCGTGAGCCTCCTCCGAAGGTTGGGTGCTCACATTGATTGAAGTGCTCCTGGCCTTGGGGGGCATGGATCGTACAGGACAACCAAGTCCACATCACAGAATTGGAGTTGAGCGCAACTTCCTTGACTTAAAATATTCTAAGAAGGTAGGTGTGGCACTCCATCGTTCTGAACCTAGAGAATTCCCAGAGAGCATAAAGGAGTTGTCTTCTCCGATGAACAATTCTGAGATCATGAACAGAAGACCCACAGCTTCATGTCGAAGAGAAGGGGCCTAACATTGATCTTTTCAAGTACAGGCAGTCCCCGGGTTACGACGGTGTCGGCTTACGACGTTCCGAGGTTACGACGCTTGTCAATAGACGTTATTTCCAGGGTTACGACGCATGTTCCAGGGTTACGACACCTACAACGCTCATCTGGGAGATGAAATATGACACCAAAAATGTAAAATAATCAATATTTGAAGGTTTTTTTGATGAAAAATGCCACAAGAATGCAGTTACATAGTTTTCAATGCATCCAAAGCATTAAAAGTAAGGTTTTCTTAGGATTTTTAATGATGTTCCGGCTTACAACGATTTTCGGCTTACGACGCGTCTCAAGGACGGAACCCCCGTCGTAACCCAGGGACTGCCTGTACATAGAAGAGACAATAGGATAACCAAAGGGGATGTCCTTTGACAAAAAGCTCAGCACAGATAAGTTTTCAATAACCTACTATCAACTTCTGCATTGCCCAAATACGTAATTGTACTGTAGACAGGAGAGAGAAGTCATTGATCTGCCCAGGAAACATGCATCTCCAACAGAGGATTGCCAACACTTCCTTAAAAGTACAATGTATGAAATAGAAAGATACAAAATGTATACATGTTCAGTATCAAAATGTAAAACTGAAACTTGTATCATACATGTATCAGATTCAGAGGTATGAAAACTGTATGATTGGCAGCAGTTCCCTAAAGTTTGTATAGTACAACACACGCTCAGTATCAGAGAAAAATCATATTAAAGAGATAGCAAATAAATATCCTTACATATGTTAACAATTCCTCTAATTCCTCTATAATCTAGAAGGAAGATGCAAGTCTTAAAGATCATCATAAGTCTACAGTAACTAAAAGTAAGCTCTTCAAAATGGAGATATTGGATGCAAGGAAAAATACAAAAAAATTTAAAATACAAAAAAAAAAAAAAATTCCTAAAAAAATTGAAAAATTCTTAATTAATTTGTATTTTTTATAGTTAACAAACCTTCAGTCTTAACAGCAGCATAAATCTTCTGCCGCCAGCTGCAAACCAGTTAAAAAAGATCAAAAATTGTAAATGGAAATATGTGGCATCTGATACGCAGTTGAGGTGCAAGCGAGTCACAGACTCTGTCTTTTTTCAACCACCTTGGAGAAGATACGTTTGCTTTGCTCTCCTCCTGCCAAGCCGGTTTTTGACCTAAGCCTTATTCATGCTTCCTATGGGATAGATACAACTTGCACTACAAGTGCTTCCAGGTCTATTCCTACTGCTTCATCACCAGTGGTTTTATGTATAATACTGATCAGCCTTTCTCAAGGGGTATACTATATATTGTCCCTTCTGGGAGAGAAAGTCCAACTTCATCTTGTTCTTTCGTTATCAAGTTTGCCATTTTAAGCATTGTTTGGGATATACATATTGAAACATTTATGGTAAGAAAATTAAATATCACAGTTTTTTAAAGTAAATTGTATTTTTCCTAGCTATACAAACTTGAGGTCCTTTACTTTAGGAATTACTTAAAACAAGGCAGTTCAATAGTTAACTACCGGTCCAGTCGTTGGGAGTCCCTCCCGACCGAATGCAAACATTTCAATTTGCTTTAGGCCCAGGTAGCAAACTGAAGGGTGGCATGAGGTGGTCAATTAGTGTAAAGGACCTCAGGGTTGTATACATAGAGAAAATACAATTTACTTTCAAAATTACAAATTTTCTAAGACCATCTGTATTTTTCATAGCTACAAACCTGAGGTCTTAACAATAGAATAATTTCTAGCACCTAGCTGGATCCAGTTAAATCGCAGTTGAAAGCAAGGAATCTTGTGAGATCTGGCGCGTATATCGGGTGAAGAGTGGTCAAAGACCACGCACCTACGCCACCGCGTCAGTCTTTCTCAACTCAGGATGTCTTAGGAGACAGATGGGCGGCCAGAGGTGGGCGGTACAATGTTAAGACCTTAGATTTGTAGCTATGAAAAATACAAATTGTTTTAGAAAATTTGTCATTTGTTCATACATGAAAAAACCTTCGGTCTTAACGATAGGATAGACTCATACTTGAAGGGAGGTACAAGACATCCTAAACCGGCTGGGGGCCTACCCACCAATCCAGCTCCAGAAGAAATAACTTCCAGAGAGGGACTGAAGCCCGTGAGAAGCTAGCTAAACTGATATCTAACTACCCAGACAATGAGTGATGTACAATGATATATGGGAGAATCACTGTATAAGGAAGTAAAGAGAAACTTTGAGTGTCCAAT